>NW_008451016.1:0-561 GCF_000622305.1 Nannospalax galili
CCATCAAAGAAGCTTCTTTTGCAACAGACAGAGATTATTACAGAGTTCCACGACTGGTCATATACAGAGACTGTGAATTCCCCGAGCCTAAGCGGCACGTCTACAATACAACTTCTACACCTAAGGCTCACGGGACATAGAACATGGGATCACGAGAACACCAATGCATCTCTCCTCGGTGATGTCCCCTCACGCCACAGAGGGTCATGAACACAAAATTAAACAAACGGTCATAGAAGACACAATAAGAGTCAGCAGAGTGTGGGTCCTTGGACAGGAATCCATTATTAAATTCACCCACCAGTTCTCAGGGATCACTGTGGAACAGGGGGCAGAAAGATCGGAAGACCCGGGGAGGAGGCGCATGACCGTGTGCGAATGGAGTCCTACGGGTTCCTGAGACCCTGCTCACATGAACCCACAGCAATGGTGTCAGCATGTACAAGACCCATGCCAACTCAAGGAGACAGAAACCCAGCACAGAACTGGGGAAATGGGGAGCAGGCCTCAATCTCAGCTGAAGAACTATTGCTAGCTGGTTACTGCTGGGTGTGGAAGAGT
>NW_008451017.1:0-561 GCF_000622305.1 Nannospalax galili
AGCAAGTGATGGATGGAGGCTTGGTCACCTTCCACATGGGCCATGTGGTCTAGCTAGGACCATGTAAGGGCAGCTGCTGCCACTACCACCAATGGAAAGAAGGAAGCCAGGTGAAGTAAATACCTGTTTACTTGAGGCACCACATAGGACTTTCTTAGAGAGCTACTATTTTCTTTTTTAAAAAAGCCCTTATTTTAATAACATTTTTCAGAAAGACAAAAAACTTATGAAATTTCAAGTACATCCAGAAGAGAAAAATGGTGAACAAATCATCATGCGTCACCCAGCATCAAAGATTGTTAGCTGATTGCCTGTCTTTCTCTGTCCCACTGACTTATTTGAAAATGTTCTAGGCATCTTATTATTTCTTCTTATAAATACTACTAACGATATCCCTAAAGTATATCCTCTTAAAATGACTAACTAAATAACATCTCCACATTTTAAAATATTAGCAATAATTCTTAATATCGTCATGTAGTTCATCAATATCCACATTTCCCTGAAATGTGGTCCTGATTTTTATGTATATGGAGAGAGAGACCAAGAAAGAGAGACAGA
>NW_008451018.1:0-561 GCF_000622305.1 Nannospalax galili
CAGCGCTGTAGGTGTGGGCGTTTTTGCTTCTGCAGAATGAACGATGGCGGCAAGTACAGGAATAAATACTGGGCAGCGTTTTGCTAAATGCCTAATTAAGTTCCTATTTTTAGAACCTTGGGAAAACCACGTGAGGGAGACTAATGGAGGCCACATGCCATGTGTCCAGCAGTCACGTGTGCCACATGAGTCCTGTGCTAATGAGGCCTGGGCCACACGCACACCCTGTGGGTTTAGAGACCTTCTCACAGTGTCAAGACAGGGACCAAGTCTCTCTTACCAGATCATGGATAGGTCACTGGCCCACCTGTCATCACTGATCCTGCTCGCACTCCAGAGAGGGACCCCTAGTGCCTCCTGACTCAAGCTTTGCGGTGATGAGCTGGCAGTGATATTTCTGACCTGACTCCTCTGCGTTACCCACTTGTTCCCCTCAGACACTGTACCAGGATCCACGGGAAGGCAGCTGCTGGCAGGAGAGAGGAAGGGCTTAAGCTGTCAGGGTACTGAGTCCCTGAGCACGCAGGCATGCTGGCTCAGCACACAGTGGGGTGGCACCCA
>NW_008451019.1:0-561 GCF_000622305.1 Nannospalax galili
TTGTTTTCCCGAAGGGAAACCGCCAGAGGGAACGTGACAGTTGGCTTTGCCAAAATGGCAGCGGGGCCTCGGTGGGAACTGCCGCTGACTAGAGCACTACCCGACTACCGATGGTGTCCTACCAACTTGGACTGGCGCTAGAGATACAGCCAGTGGCTTGGTGGGCGCCACTGACAAAGTGGTGGTGGAGGACGCTGAAAAAGCCTTCAGCTGTGGAGAAAGCCGGCAAGATGGCGGCTGGAGGGATGCCGCTGTAGCGGCGGGGTCAAAACTTCACCTTTGACGGATCTTCTAAGAAGTCGTCTTACAACTCGGCCCTTACAAGCAGGAATGGAGTAACAAGAAAGTCCCAGTTTATTTTTCTGGAAATCAGGCAACAGCTGCTTCTTGGGAGAAAAACACAGCCCTGGAGGAGAAGATGCCGCCTCCAAAAGCAGAAAACGACGGTTGGTCGCTGGTCTTGACAGTTGGTCGCTGGTCTCGCAAGGCTTGCTGGGAGAACAGTTATGCCCCTGTGTCCCGCCCCTTTTGGAAGATACCAAAATGCCAGACTGGGGGGGG
>NW_008451020.1:0-560 GCF_000622305.1 Nannospalax galili
TAATCTTTCCTTTCCCTCCAAAAACCATGTAATACTAGATGTGGACTGTGGCCTAGAATTAGACACAAATCCTCCGAAGAGACAAAAATCAGGATGGTTGTTTAATTCACTAGAGGGCCAGTATGGGTTTGCTCTATAACATTCAAAGTATAGGAAGTAGGACTAGGGAGATGGCTCAGCAGGTCAAGTGCTTGCCGCACAAGTGTAAGGACATAGGTAACCTCTTCTCCCGTGCTCTTCTGAGTAAGCCCTCATTCACACTCCTGTAACTAACCCCTCACCAGCACTCCTCACCTGAACTCCTGTGAGTAATTCCTCACCCGTGCTCCTTCAAGCAACCCCAATAAACTCACTGGATGAATCATTTCTGCTGTCAATGCTCTCCCCAGGGTGAAAAGACATTTGTTTACATCTCCCCAGGAAAAGTCACAGAACACACTCCTTTATACATCATACGTGAGGTTTGGACTAATGCTGTCCATAAGCCCCTTTTTAGTATATATAAGAAGAGTTTGGGGCTGGAGAGATGGCTCAGCAGTTAAGAGCACTGACTGCTCTTG
>NW_008451021.1:0-561 GCF_000622305.1 Nannospalax galili
AACTGGGAAAATGAACAGCAGACCTCAGTCTTATCTGAAGGAATGTTGGCATCTGATTGCTGCTAGATGAAGAACAGTTGATCTTCCTGAAACAAGGAATGCTAGGTAGGCTGACTAGACTTAGTGGACAGATTTGCACTGGGAAATAGCTTGGGACACTGACAACCCCAGAGGGCCTTCACAGGGATGATAGGTATACAGGCTCCAGTTGGGAAGGGGGTTATAGGAGGGTGCCAGTGGGGATGGGGGTATAAGATTAAGATTGTTGGAGCTGTTCTGTATGAAATACAAACACACACATACACACACACTCACACACACACACATACAGACACACACACACACAAACACGAAATATCAGAATCAGGGCTAGAGAGATGGCTCAGTGGTAAAGAGCACTGGATGCTCATGCAGAAGACCCAGGTTTGATTCTCAGTATCCACATAGTGGATAACAACTGTCTGTAACTCCAGTTCCAGGGAAATCCAATGCCCTCTTGTGATATCTGCGGACATCGCACTAACATACATGCAGGCCATACACTCATACACATAGAAAATA
>NW_008451022.1:0-561 GCF_000622305.1 Nannospalax galili
CCTGCACCAGGACTAGGGTCCAGAATGCTTAGCGAATCCACAGACCCAGCCAACGGACACCGGCCTCCAGTCACCACCACCACCACTCACCCCGCAGGGGCACAGCCTTCCCTCTAAGTGACAAAGAATCTGGAGGAACGGCATTCCCTCAAACCACTGAAAAATAACACAAAGGAAAGCTCCCCAACAAAACAGGGAGAGCAACCAGGAAAACGGGAGAGGACAAGTTCACACAGAGCCAGGAGAGAAAGAGGCCAGTGTGCGCTGTTTCTCATCTGTTACAGATTCTCTGTAAGAGGGACGGTTCATCCAGGGCCTGCTGGAACTAGATTTTCTCTGCAGTGGCCCCAGTGTTGGCTCTCTCATTGGTGGCTTTGAACCCCTATCTGTCCCCTGTGAGGGACTCTAGCTTCCCTGAGCCAGATTGCTGTGGAAGAAAGAAAGTCTTTTTTAAAACATGGTAGTGGGGGGAGGGGGCTCTCAGCACAGCACAAAATACAAAATTCCACTTTCACCCTAACTGATAGACACAAGGAAATCTCTCTCTCTCTCTCTCTCTCT
>NW_008451023.1:0-556 GCF_000622305.1 Nannospalax galili
TTAGCAAATGTGGGAGGGAACAGAGATCTAGAGCTATCTAGAGCTTGGTGCCCCTCCTTTAGGAGAGACTTCCTTTCTGGCATCAAGGGGAAGCAGAAGAGTCCATGCTGGCTCTGGATTCCAGTTCTCTCTTAGTAGCTGTGTGTACTAGCAAGCTACAGACCCTCCAGTGTGTTCTCCCTGTTAAGTGGGGATGATAAACCTAGTGTATTTAGTTTATGGGGCTTTCTTGAGGATTGCATTATAAAGCAGATAGCAAGTGCTCAGTGAAAGATAAACTCCCATCCTATTACAAGGTCATGTGTACAGCCCACAGAGCTAGGTTCAGGCTCAGATTTGTTTTGTGATATGATGTCCTAGTGTATACACTGCATTACTCTGGCTCTGAGATACTGCAGGTTAGTGAGCAGAACTCTCCTTGTTCATGGGGAAGAACTCAGGATGAAGGTCTTGGGTCATGTCGTTCAGGTTCGTATGACCCAGGACTCCTTTGCCTGAGGTTAGCCATGGGCGGGAGAGAGAGAGAGAGAGAGAGAGAGAGAGAGAGAGAGAGAGA
>NW_008451024.1:0-561 GCF_000622305.1 Nannospalax galili
GCTTCCAGTGGTCTGAAACCTGTTTTCCTATGGTCATGGACCAACACTGCTCTTACAGTCTATCCACATCCTCTTCTGTAATGGTCCCTGAGAAGGTGGTGGGTGAATTTTAATGTAGGAGTCCTATCCCAGGACACACTTTCTTCAGTCTCCTATTTTCTCAAACTTAGCCAGTTGTGGCTTTCTGTGTGCATTGCACTCTGTTATATAAAGAAGCTTTTTCTGGTCAGAGTTGAAGGATGCAGTGGTAGTCCCTCCACCTCCCGTTCCACTGTGTTCTGTGAGTCTTAGGCATAGAGGTTACACTGTAGATGTCACCTCAGGGTGCACACCTCTCTGATGTACATGCTCTGTGTGTGACCAGTTGTGAAACTCTGTAGAAGCCTCCATTTGTTTCATAAAGAAGCTTATTTGATGAGTGGTGTACTGTGTACTTGCTGGGAAATATAAGGATCCATATTTATGATATGGTAAGAAATTTCATTTCTCTACAGATATGACAGAGAGAAGACAGAGATAGGGTTTCCTCTAGGATCTATGACTTCTTCAGCCATGTATATT
>NW_008451025.1:0-561 GCF_000622305.1 Nannospalax galili
CTGACTTCAAGCCTCATCTCAACTGGCTTTCATGGATCCTAGAAGGTACTATGCATGCTACCTGAAGAGAAAAGGAATCATCAACCTTCTCCAGCTATGAATCTTGTGAGCTACAATAACACCTGTTCTGGCAAGATATGCCCACTGGTGCAGTAGTGGCATGAATATTATGGGAGGGAGTAACCAACTACTTTCTAATTGGATTTAAGGTCTGCATTGTAAGATGGAGCCCACACCTGACAGACAGGTCAAGGGCCATAGAGGAGAGCCTGATACTATTATCCTACTAAATTGATAGAGTATTAAACTAACTAATGACTTATTGTGATACCTGTAGATTAATGCATATCTCAGCTCTTACCAGAGCAGCTTTCTTATGCAGCAGATGGTGATTAACACAGAAGCCCACAGCTGACCAACATGAAGAGAACAAGAGACAACAGGCTCCTTGTGCCTAGATAGGACACCTACATCACATTTCTGCCTCCCAAAACTCAGGGACCATTGCAAAAGAGGGGCCAGAAAGACTGTAAGAGCCAGAGGTGGTGGATGACCACAAAG
>NW_008451026.1:0-561 GCF_000622305.1 Nannospalax galili
AAAAAAAATATTACCTATAAGCAGAGGAAACATCATTCCTGAGATTCCTTCTGAATGTACAGGGAAGTTCAGGAGGTAGTTAGTGGTTACTTCCCTAAAATTTCTACCACCTAGTTTACTTAAGAGCAGTTTGGGCAGAGATGAAGAATCTGTTCATTCTACACAAGTGTATGTGTTCTCAGAAGTCATCCAGTGTGCTGGGCCACTCAAGCTCATGGCATATTAATCCATAGAAGGAAAATTCATGCTCCTATTTGGATGTCCAAATCCACAAAAGACTTTTCAAATCAGAGTCATGTTATTCACTTTCTTATTTATGTGTTTCCATACATCGATTCCATTAGAAATTTGATGAATGAATAAATTAACAACTTGATTTCTGAACTTGAATCTAATACCTGCTGGGGCATTCAATTATTTATTTTCCAAGGAGTTAGAAAATAAACTGTCAGAGAAAGACTAAAAAAACTTTCTTCAGCGAGTTGGGTTGGCACAGCACTTGGGAGGCAGAAGTAGGAGGATCAAGAATTCAAGGTTATTCTCTGCTGTAGCCAGCCCTTT
>NW_008451027.1:0-561 GCF_000622305.1 Nannospalax galili
ACGACATGGGTGCACTTACCTACATGCAAGCATAACACTCATATACATAAAATAATAAATGAAATTTTAAAAAATTAAAAAAAAATTTTTTAATGTGTATGAATGTTATGCCTGCATGTGGGTCAGTGTACCCATGTCATGCACTGTCTGAGGAGACAGAAGAAGGTGTCAGATCCCCTGGAACTGGAATTATAGGCAGTTGTTAGCTACCATATGGATGCTGGGATTTGAATCCAGATCTTCTGCAAGACCAGCCAGGGCTCTTAACTGCTGAGCCATCTCTCTAGCCCTTGGGTATATTTTAATTATAAAAAAATACTTCTTTCTCTAAAAGGTAACAGTTTTTTCTTTTGTTTTTGAGACAAGGTCTCCCTGTACCCCCAGCTGTCCTGGAACTCGCTATATAGATTCCGCTGGCCTTGATCTGAGAACCACCTGTTTCTGCCTCCTGAGTGCTGGGATCAAAGGCATGATCCACCACATACCCAGCTAAAGTGTAACAAAATTTTAACAGTCCTATTTCTATATATATAAATATATATAAAAATAATTTTTATTTTA
>NW_008451028.1:0-561 GCF_000622305.1 Nannospalax galili
AGGAAGAGAGTGTAAGAACCAGAGGTCTGGGAGGACTGGATCAAAACATTGCCTTCTGGTCATGACAGGACTACTTCACTCATGAACTCACAGCAGCTGTGGCTGCCTGCAGAAGACCTAAAAATGTCAAGTAGCTAGTTAATAGTCCAGTATGGAGTAGGAAAGGGTTCATGATGACCTACCCCTAGCTGAGCAGCTATGAACAGTTGATAGGTTCTGGGGAAGGGAGAGTCAGATTGTTTTATAAGATTATGTCTTCTGGTAGGGAAACTATACTTCAGTGAACAGTCCCATGTCCAGAACTATATAAACAGCATAAGTAGGGGTTGACATATTATTACATAGTAATAACAATGAAAAAGATGACACAAAGTTGGAAGGTAAGGAGGTGGCAGTGGATCTGGCTAGAGTAAGGGGAAGAGTTGGGAGTAAATATGATTAAAATATATTGTACAAAATTCTCAAAAAATTAATAAAAATATGCTTTCAAATATGAAATTGCAGGTTTGAGGATTTAGCTCAGTGGTAGAGCCCTTGCCTAGCAAGTGCAAGGCCCTGGGT
>NW_008451029.1:0-561 GCF_000622305.1 Nannospalax galili
AAAGAAATGTGTTCTGTGTATGTGTGTACATGTGTGTGCAGTGCACATGTATGTGATGTGGGCAGAAGTTGACATTGGGTATCTTTCTCAATTGCTCTCCACTTTTTAAAAAATTATTGTTTTTATTTTATGTGAATGTGTTTTGCCTATGTGTAAAACAGCCATGCATGCAATGTCTATGGCAGCCAGAAGAGGCTGTTGGATACCCTGGAACTGGACAGATGGTTGTTAGGTCACCATGTGGGTGTTGGGAACCAAACCTGGATACTCTGCAAGAGCAGCCAGTGTTCTTAACCACCAAGTCATCTCTTCAGCCTCTCAACTTTGTTTTTATGAGACCGAGTCCATAACTAAACCTGAAGCTCACAAATTCAGCTAGACTGACTAGGCAGCAAGCCCCAGAGATCCCCCTGTCTCCTTCCCACCACTGGGATTACCGCTTTCCCTCCCCGACACCACCATACTGGGCTTTTTATCTGGATGTTGGGGATTCAAACTCAAGTCGTACTGTTAATGTGGCAAGCACTTTACCAAGTGAAACATCTCTTATCTCTGCAACCC
>NW_008451030.1:0-561 GCF_000622305.1 Nannospalax galili
AGCCTCCTGACTTGATTTCTCTTGATAGTGAAGATGAGAGTTCTGCTAAAACTTTAAGGAAGGAGTCCTTGAAGAAGGAGTCCTCAGAGTCAGTTATAGGGAAGGGAGATCAAGAGGAAGTCCTAAAGTTTAAAAAGGAGCATATTCGTATTTATCCTCTTTTACCAGAAGCTCTTTTGTCAGAAGATGCCTGTCCAGCCTTAGGAATGGATGGCACAGAGTCTGTGAGGGAGGGGTTGATTTGTAAAACTGAGAATGGACCACAAAATGGCCACAAGAGGCAGGAGTGGCCCCCCTCCTTCTTACAGTGTACCGCCTGCTCCAACTGTCATGGTGGCAATGGATCCTTGATCTGAATCAAGCGAACAAATAGAACAGCTGCAGGAACAATTTGAGTTGGAGGATATACATCAGTCACTGATACTCAGGCACTGATGATTAAATTACAAAAGCTTAGAATAGTTAGAGGTAGCGAGGCTGTTGTAGATAAAGAGCAGATAGAGAAAAAGCTCGCCCAGCCCCCAGGGGGCCTGGCCTTCATTCATATAAAGAGGATTTTAA
>NW_008451031.1:0-561 GCF_000622305.1 Nannospalax galili
TTTTATTAACTCATTTGTTTTCTTGATTCTCTGTGTTTTGAGTTATTCTGGTTATTAATCCTCTTTTGGATGTATAGCTGGCAAAGATTCTCTTACACTCTGTGGGTTTACTCATAACTTAATTATTTCTATTGCTCTATAGAAGCTTTTTAGTTTAATGAGGTCCTATTTGTCAACCATTGACCTTAATTCCTCAGCGAATGCATTTCCTATTCAGAAAGTCCTTTCCTGTACCTATACCTTGTTAGGTACGACCTACACATTTTCAGTGTTTCAGATTTTACATTGAAATCTTTGATCCATTTGGAGTTGATTATTTTGTACAGGGTGATAGATATGGTTCTAATTTCATTCTTCTACATGTGAACATCCAGTTTTCCCCACCACCATTTGTTAAAGGTGCAGTGTGTATTGTTTACATATTTGTCAAACTCCAGGTGGGTATAATTATATGCGCTCATTTTAGGGTGCTATATTCTGTTCCATTGGTTTACATGTATGGTTTTGTGTCAATATCCTACTGTTTTCATTACTATCCCTCTAAAATTTAGCTTGGAATCT
>NW_008451032.1:0-561 GCF_000622305.1 Nannospalax galili
GCAAGAGCAGTCAGTGCTCTTAACTGCTGAGCCATCTCTCTAGCCCCCCTTAAGCCATTTTTAAAATCATCTTTTCTTTGAAACATCCTGTTTCAATTTTTTCACCTTATTAAATGTTAAAACTGCCATGTTTTATGATGAAAATAAAATAAATAGTTCAGAGAGGGTCAAAATGTGCGTAAAATCTTGTGTACCTCGCAAACAGTGTTTCTCCAGAAATAGTAACTTAATACATGCCATGCCTGTTTTCTGTTGTCCACTTTCATCAGAGTACTTTGACTTAATGATGTGAAATCTGAAGACTCTTATCTTTCCCTTCAGCTCTTCTTCTGATGGTTTCATTCAATGCACTATTTTCTTAAGATTTATTTTACTTTTATTTATGTGTATATGTATATGTGCACATGTGCACGCAGCTGCCCATGGAAACAAGAAGAGGGCCCCAGATTCCTTGAAGCTGAAGTTATAGGCAATTTTAAGCCACTTGATTCGGGTGCTGGAAACTGAACTCTGGACCCCTGAAAGAGAAAGTGCTCTTAACTGCTGAACTATCTCTCCATC
>NW_008451033.1:0-561 GCF_000622305.1 Nannospalax galili
TGGGAAAATTCCATTTCAGTTGTTTCTCAGGGGGGCCAAAGAGACTCCCAAGACAATACAGGCTATTTCCATTGCCCTTGGTTGTCACTCAGAACTCCAAGGTAAGATGCTATTGTTGAAGTTACCACAGACATCAGAGGCAGGAATTGGATGAACTGGGCTGGAACTGAACCAGAATCACAGCCCTGAGTAGCAGTTATCGCACTCCAGGGGTGTTAAAGAAGCTGTGAAGGGAAGAAAGAAATCAATAGTCCTACCCGGCTACAAAGCCTGTGAATCACAGTGACCAACCTGGCAAGACATTGTCAGTGGTGCAACAAAGGTACTATTATCTTGGGAGTAACCAATAACTCTCTATTTGGACTTAAGGCTCACTGAACAGGTGAGAATTCATGTCTGTTTCTGTAAATCTAGCTAACTACTCATGGCTGGAGATGTCATAGACCCTAGAGGACAATCTATTGTCATTTTTCTAAACCAATATATTTTCTAACTGTATTCTAAACACATATCCTTATGCAAACAGATTAGTGTCGCTCTGACATTTCATCAAAGAGCAGA
>NW_008451034.1:0-561 GCF_000622305.1 Nannospalax galili
GCCTCGGCTTCCGGCCACTGGGCCGTTCTGGCTTATTCTCTTCCGGCCGCGTCTTGAGCGCCTTCTCTGGCACCATCTTCCTTCCTCCTGACCCACCTGGCTTCTTCTCATGGTCTGCTTCCTTCTCCTCTCCTCGGGCCCTAGGGAGCTGCTGGGGTTCAGCCTGGTGCTCTCTCAGGAGCCAGCCATCATGCTTATTCCTGCAAGTGTGTTTGGGGTCTTTCCTCACATCCACCAGCCCCTCTTCTATGCCTGGTGAACCTTCCACAAGGTCCTTCTGAGCTTTGGCTGCTCCCTGAGGGCGACTTTCCTGACCCTCTGGGCTTCTGTCCTCTTTCTTATCCAAGTTGTTGCCGGGTCTTCTCAGCTCTTGAGGAGGATTCCTGGGGCTGCTGCGATGGCTGTCATCCTTCCAGCCTTCCTCTCCATCTGCAGAGTTTGCCTCAGAAGCCCTCCTACAGCTCTTAGTCCTCACCAACTTCTCAGCATCCCACCTCTGCCCCCGCCCCAGGTCCAGCTCACTGGTTCCCAGGGGGCGCCGCTCCCTCTGCGGGCCGAGCT
>NW_008451035.1:0-561 GCF_000622305.1 Nannospalax galili
TGCTCAGAAAAGATGTATTTCAGGGGCTGGAGAGATGGCTCAGAGTTAAGAGCACTGATCGCTCTTGCAGAGGACCCAGATTCAATTCCCCGTACCCACATTCAGCTAATAACTGAAACTCCAGTTCCAGGGGATCCGATACTTTCTTCTGACCTCTGGTGACATTGTATGACATGGGTACACCTATACACATGCAGGCAATACACTCATACACATAAAATAATAAATAAAATAGAATAAAAGATGTATTTTAAAGGGAGGAAGCAGGCTGGAGCAAAAAGTTTAGTAGCTCAGATGGCCCTCATACATAAAGGATGAGGCTTTTATGTGACATAATATGGGCTTTTGAGATCATCTGTAGTGTGGGATTTTCCACACATGCTCTGTTACATGTATTTCTACATATAACTTCATGCCTCACATCTCAGCATCTGAAATCTCTACCAGGGCAATGTGTTTTAATATTCTTTTTAAATTTTATTTATTATTTTTAATTTTATGTGTATATGTTATTGCCTGCATGTAGGTAAGTGCACCTGTGTTGTGCAATGCCTGTGGAGG
>NW_008451036.1:0-561 GCF_000622305.1 Nannospalax galili
GAGTTTAAGAAGCTAAGGTGTAAGTCAGAACGTTCGGCTCCTGAGTCACACTCTTAACTCTACCTTATGGCCTATCTAGTGTGTCATACAATAGCCACATACTGTTCACACTAGTCTTCACAGCTCTGCCCAAACTGGGAAGCTGTGGAGCGTGAAGTTACCTGGTCTCTGATTATCGTCTACTCTGAGCTCATAGTCAAGTCCTGAAGCAACAAACAGCAGGCCGCAGCGAAGAATAGGGCTGAGTGATGGTTCCTATTCTCATCGGAGCTTCTACCAGAATTGAAAACGCACTGTGCTGGCAATGACTTGTATCTGTATTTTGCCATATTTAGTATAGACATTTAATTTTTTCTTTTTGATTGAATTTTTATGACTTTCATACAGTATAATTTGATGGCATTTAGATCCCTTCTCCTATTCCAACACCCCCTTTTGCCCCTCAATTTTGTACTCTAATATATATATATACATATATATATGTATATATTACAAAGTAAGGCCCAGGGGGTCTAATTTGTGTCCCCAAATGTCCTTCAGTGTGGGTCCATCCACTGGAGC
>NW_008451037.1:0-561 GCF_000622305.1 Nannospalax galili
ATGCCCAGTTAAGAATATATTTTTTACAAAAGACCGAATTGGTTATAGATACTAAGTACTGTCTTATTTAATGATCACATAAAAGAAAACGTGCCATATGTTAGGGATGGCAGAAATGGTTGGGTGGAATTACATGCCTAAATGAAGGTCTCAGATTAAGATAATTATCTGGTTGGGGAAGGGTGGCAAAGGGAAGAAATTTCATGGTAGTAGATACATAAAAGCTTGAATTAATTCAAGAAAAGATTCAGAACCAGTGTCTGGTTGACTTACAAAGACAAAATGAAAACTTGATTTACCTTTTGTGTGATGTTCAGTTGCCTAGTAACATCTTCTAGTGATTTAGTCAATGATAATTTTTCTTCCTATTTATAAACATAATAAAATTACGCAGGTTACAATTTAATACAACCATCCATAGGCAAACTACTCAGAGTAGCAAAATACAGCAGGAGCATCACTCTAAGAGCTTGTTACCCACTCGAAGTCTTAGCCCTTCTAAATCAGAGCCTGCATTTTAACAAGCTCCCCAGATGACCTATATACCATCAACATTTGATA
>NW_008451038.1:0-561 GCF_000622305.1 Nannospalax galili
CTCTGGAAATAAAGTATTGAGGGCCAGGGAGCCCCGAACCACAAGATGAGCCTGACTTTGCAAAACTGACTCATGACTCAGATGTTAACTTCAGCTATGACTCAGGTAACCTAGATGTGACTGCCTGACTTCCCTCACTCGTGGCCTATGGAAAGTCCAGCACTTTCTGGAGGGTTCAGCTCAGGATCAGCCTGAACTGAGACCTACACTGGCTTGCATGCAGGTCTCCAGTGTTAAACTGTCCTCCTTCTGAACAACATGTGGGCTTTCTGAAAGGTTCTGTAAGCAGAGAAACAAATGTAAATCAACACAACACAGGCAACTTAGATTTTCTCATCAGCCAAAAAGTCTTTAGGGTCCTTTAAAAGCGGGCTCCGGCTTCCCACTTCTGGACTCTCCTCATGGCTCGGTTATTTCCAGGGGACAAGCTGGTGCCTGGTTCCTTCTTCTCTGGCTCTTCTTTCTTTTCCCTTTTTGAGTGTCTAGCCTTAGTGTGGGCCCGCATGGCAGGGCACACTTTCACATTTCAACCACAGTGACTAAGATATTTTCTTGCATAAA
>NW_008451039.1:0-561 GCF_000622305.1 Nannospalax galili
ACTGGCATATTTGGGATGCTTTATGAAAAGTTTATAGTTTTTAAAAATACATCATTGTATAACTCTTCTTGGATAATGAAACTGTTGCTTTAAAAATCATTGTTCTAATACTTGTTTTTATTATAGCAATTCTTTTTCATATTGCTAGTGTGCTCTTTCCTTCATTTTAAGGGTGGCATTCATATTCAGCATTATTACATACTTTTTTAGTATTTTATTTTATATTGTTTCCTTATATTATATGTTACTAATTGTTAATAACAGTTCTGTGCTCTAATCCCTGGAACTGTGAATGTCACCTTTTGTGGCACAGGGGATTTGTCAGATGTGAAAAGCTTCAGGATCTGGAGGTGGTAAGGTTATCTGTGAGGACCCTGAATGCAGTCACAGTGGTCCTCATTAGAGGAAGCTAGAAGGACATCAGCTACAGAAGTAGGTGATGTGGTGAAAGAAGCAAGAGGCAGAGGTGATGCAGGGAAGGGTCTGGGGTTGAGGCATGAAGACTGGATCCTGGAGTCAGGAAGGGCAGGAGACAGATCACTTAGAGCTCCAGGAGGAGCC
>NW_008451040.1:0-561 GCF_000622305.1 Nannospalax galili
TTAACTGCTGAGCCATCTCTCCATCCCTTTTATAAGTTCCTAACAAAACTTTGTAGAAGAGATAGAAGTCTTCAATGTGGTATTTAGAATGGACAAAAAGTTTCTGTATCTTAATTGTGGTGATGGCTCTATGATGAGTTTACTCATTAGTCCAATCCTCAAAGATGATACGTACCTTCATTGTCTCCAAGGGGGCAGTTCCCAGAGCCTCAGTCCCACCTGTACCAAAGCTGCAGATACTCAAGGCCCTTATATAAGATTGTGCTGTATTTACATAGAGCCCTGATACAGCCTCCTACGTACTTTTAATCATTTCTAGATTATTTCCCATCAATAATACAATGTAAATACTATATGTATAGTTCTTATGCTTTATCAATATGTGAATATTAATGGAAAAGGTCTGTGTAGGGCTAGTTGTATAGCTCAGTGGTAAAGTGCATGTTAGTATGAAAGAAACCCTGGGTTCGAGGCCCAGCACGAGGGAAGAGGGAGGGAAAAGAGAGAGAAAAATTCTGTGTATGTTCAGTACAGATGCAATTTCTTGATTTTTTTTTTTTG
>NW_008451041.1:0-561 GCF_000622305.1 Nannospalax galili
TTTGTGACTCTGTCGCCGATCAGACCCTCTGCCCCGAAGCCAGCAGGTCCCTCGCTAAGCAAAGCAAACCTGAGTCCCGACAACAGTCAGAGTCTTGTAAAGGCATAGGATGAAGGCGTTGAGACCTCATCATCAATATGACTGGCTCCACTTGCAGACAATATATTCTGGCCTTATTCCACGCCATGAGCAAAGTGGTTGTGGAGCCAGGAGACAGAGAATGTGGAGAGGAGATAAATGCCTCCCAAGGAGAGGGTGCCGCCTTCAGACCATTTGCATCTGACACCTGGGTGTCTTCTGTTTCTCTGTCACCTCTGATACCCTTCCTCTCCAAACCTGGCAGCAGTCACTCAGTCCTGTCCCTTCTTCTCCCAGGTCCTGTTTCAAATCCCTCCACTTCCCTCCATCTCTACCGCTTAGTCCAGGCCACCATGTTGTTGGGACTTCTGTACTGGGCCCAACGGTTCTCCTAGCAGGACACCCAGTTTCCTCTCTAGCTCCTTCCTACCCCACATGCCACTCTGCAGCCAGAGAGATCCTCTGAAAATGCAAACACACCTC
>NW_008451042.1:0-561 GCF_000622305.1 Nannospalax galili
CTGCCTCCCAAGTGCTGGGATTAAAGGCGTGTGCCACCATGCCCAGCTTAACCTACTCTTCTTTTTAAATTACATTTTTATTACTTTTTTAAAAAAGCATTTTTATTTATTGTGTGTGTTATGTGTGTGTATATGTATGTATGTGTGTGTATGTGTGTGGGCATGTGAAGGTCAGAGGATAACTTGGAGTTGGTTCTCTCCTTCCACCAAATAAGTTTCAGGGATGAAACTCATATTGTTGGCTTGGCAGCAAATGCCTTTACCCACTCAGCCATCCTGCCAGCCCCTAGCCTTCTTCTTGTCAATGCTTTATCACTCTGTGTTCATGAACCCTTGTTTTCTCAGTAGCTTTGCTTCTGAACTGTAAACCTTGAACCCACCAGGACCATACAGTCTCCTTCCTCCAGTGTCTTCCCTTTCCTAGCAAGTTCCTGGGTAGGCTGAACATTCTCTTTGAGACTCTTTTTTAAAAAATATTTATTTATTTATTTTTAAATATTTTACTTATTATTTTTTATTTTATGTGTATGCGTGTATTGCCTGCATGTAGGTAAGGGCACC
>NW_008451043.1:0-561 GCF_000622305.1 Nannospalax galili
ACCCTACTATGTCAGTCATGAAGTCGGGTGGACACTGTCCTTCTGACCCAGGAAGGGGTAGTCAATTCTCCAGGATGTCTAAGCTTGAGATCTCACACTTGGGAATGCTGGACAGATTTATCCATGAGTACTGTGACCTCATCTGTTTGTGGGAATTAGAGGTGTTATGGTTTTTAACATTCACCCCTACCTGTTGTCATGGATCATTGCCCCTATGGAGCTGGTAGCTTCAGGTATGAGGACACTGAGCTCAAATGGTAACTCAGCATCCTTCCTCCAGGACAGCCCTTGGTTAGGATTGGATTAGAGGTCATAGGAACTCTCAGACAGGAGATTGACCCCTAGGAAAGCTGGAGACCACAGAAGGCCTTCCTGGAATGCCCACCCCACCTCCTTCATGAAAATCTAGGTTCCAGCTGGGCAGCAGGATGTTCCTGGGGAGGCCACAGGGCAGATGTAAGAGAGTGGACAGCAGCTGTGTGTCCATGTCAGATTCTGACTCTTCCCTTTCTCTTCTCCTCTTTCCCAGGTTCCTCTGTAGACAACAGCACCCCACCCACA
>NW_008451044.1:0-553 GCF_000622305.1 Nannospalax galili
GATTAGACCAGAAAATTCGGTAGATGATGATTATATCTAATATATATATATATGCCCTAAGGAGTACTGAGAGATACTCTTAGATCAACTGGGCTACCTGGAAGAAGCAGAGACCAACCAAGGAACCTGGAAAGGACACTCTCGACCTACTGAGCTGCCTGCAGGTTGTGCAATGTGCTCCAGGTTTCCTGCTTTGATGAGCTGTCATCTATGCTAGGGTGGGCATTGGTGATGCAGCTGTTGGAGTCATTTTTGTTTCTGTAAGTAACCCCTCACCCGTGCTCCTGTAAGTAACCCCAATACAACTCACAGATTCACCAAGTTGGCTTTTGGTGGTGTCCTTACTTCCGTCTGTTCTTGGTTTCCTATCTGACCTAAGTGGACATTGTTCACATCTCCCCAGAAATAGTGGCAGAACTACAACTAAGGGAAAAGGTGAACTTCAGATTCAGTGCGGGATGCTGTCTCAAGAGAGTAAGGAAGAGAGCGAGAGAGGAAGACATCTGAGTCCTCCACTAGCACACACACACACACACACACACACACACACACA
>NW_008451045.1:0-561 GCF_000622305.1 Nannospalax galili
TTTTTTTTTTATCTTTTGTCATTTTTATCTTTTCATTATTGTGACCTTGTGCCTCTAATATACAGGGTTGTTTAGTCAAGTGTATTCCTTTTGCAGTCAAATCTAGTTTTACCATCTGTCTGAGCTTGCTTTAGGCATGTTTTATATTTGTCCATTCAAAGACTGTGCCTTTAAATATAAGAAGTATATGCTGTAACCAGGATTACCTTTGACATGTTATAAAGACGAAAGTTGCTCAACAAGTCCTGTCAGTTAATGAATCACATGACCCAGTAACATTACAATGCTACTAAGTGGTTCAATAAACTATTTAATTATTATCTATTGTAGATTGGAAGTAAACTTTGATGTCTAGGAGTATTTTCAAGGCAGGCTGTTAATTAGTTTGCTTGTGTGAATGGGGACTTTTGCTTCTATTCCCCAGCTCTCTCCCAGGACCACATTTCTATTTTTAGTAGCAAAGTCAGCAGCATCTTGGAAGTAAAACTGTCCAAAGCTGCAACATGACTGGTCATTCCCAAAACAAATGAGGTCACCAAGGAGTTTCAATAGGAAAAAAAG
>NW_008451046.1:0-561 GCF_000622305.1 Nannospalax galili
GGGTGGGTAAGCGGCTGAAGTGAGAAACGCCATCAAAATCAAGATGGGAAGATTCTAAGGGAGAGAAGCGGGGACCAGGACCTCCCGCACCACCATCGGCCCTCTCCCTCGCCCCCACGGAGGAGCCACCTACAGCCACAAATGTTCAGTGAGCACGTGGTCTCTAATACACAGGCCTTCAGCCACATTGACAAGATGGCACAAAGGTACAGGCCTACTAGGCTGGGGTCCCAGGGCACCCCACTAACTTTAGAGATGGAAGCTGTAGGAGATGGACCAAGACAGCATTACAGCTGAGACGGAAACAATAGGGCCCCCAGCCCTAGCAACCAGATTCTTTTGTGATCGTTTCATCTGGAACATTCCAATGAAACAGACCCACATCCAGACCACACCACAGTCGAAGGGGATCGGAGGTCCTGGCTCTTCCAAAGAGAATCAGACTGGGGTGTGGCTCAGTAGTATAGTGCTTGCCCAACATACGTGAAGCCCTGGGTTCAACACCCAGCTCCTCAGAAAATAAATCCACAAAAGGAAGCAGCCCTCCCTCTATGATGAGAG
>NW_008451047.1:0-561 GCF_000622305.1 Nannospalax galili
CACTACTTACTTCTTTGTTGCTGTGACAAAACACCATGACCAAAGCAACTAATAGCAGGAGGAGTTAATTTAGTTTATGGATCCAGAGGGTCAGAGTCTATCATGGTGGGGAAACTTGGCATCAGAGGTGGCCAGAGCAGAAAGCCGAGCTCTCCTATCTTCGAGCAGGCACAGGAAGCAGAGAGAGTGACAGACTAAAAAGTGGGATGTATTGTGAATTTTCAAAGCCTGCCCCCAGTGATGTCCTTCCTTCAGCATGGCCACACCTCATAAGGATTCCATGGCCCTCCCCAAACAGCTCCAGGAACTAGAAACCAAGTATCCAAATACTTGGTCTGTGGGGGACATACACATTTAAACCACCACAACAGGCCAGGAAGTAGAGGGTAAGCTAGGACCAAGGGTCAGGCATAACCCTTGAAGGCCCATCCCTGTGACCTACTTCCTCCAGTTATGTCCCACCTCCCAAAGATTTCAGACTCTTCTAAAATGGTACTCACAACCAAAGATGGTATGGTGTGGTGGTTTGAATGGGAAATGTCCCCCTATAGGCTTTAACAT
>NW_008451048.1:0-561 GCF_000622305.1 Nannospalax galili
CAGTCATGAGAGAATGGACTGTGGGGGAGCGATTAGGTTGTTATTGTAAGGTACTTGCAGTACTCATGAAGTTTTATTTGAAAGTGGACATGGTTAGAAGTAATTGTCTATCGCTGACTGTTGGAGTCCTCAAAAACTTGAAGCACAATCAGCATCACACAATACACTCATTTAAAGTCACAAAGGACAACAAGAAACTGGGAGACTGGAGTAAGAACAAAGCCAGAACGAGAAGAGTCACACAGAGGGTGGGTATTTTTCTAGCTCTATCAATAGTAACCAGATACCATTGGCCTAAATTCAGCAAGTAAAAGGAGCCGAAAGAATGGATAAAATATAAGACTCAATTGAATGTTTTTGGAAACCACAGGACTCTGGGCATTAAACAGCTCTTTGTGATACTATAATATTATACACTCTGTATACTATGTACATATATGCTATATAATCTATAATGTATTCATGTACATATAACATGTATATACTATCATGTCAGTATACTTGTACCAATACCCACGGAATGTACCTTACCAAGAGTGAAAACTTAAGGTAGATGATGGA
>NW_008451049.1:0-561 GCF_000622305.1 Nannospalax galili
AGCTATCCGGACATGGTGGACTACAACCTTAGCAGCAGGGTCCCTCAACATTGGGTTATCTTTGCCCCATTATTAGCCATCCGTTACCAACCTCAGTGTCATACCCAACCAACTTGTAATGATTAAGTGAACCCATTTGGAATATGTTAATAGACTCCTACCTTCCACCATCCCAAAAGCTATGTCATTTCACAGCATGTGAATTCTATACCATAGATTTCCCCACTGCTGTAACCTGCCTAACTGATATTCCCACCAAAGTAGTGCCTTGATTTATAACTTTCATTTGTTTTTTATTCTACAAAATTCATTAAACTTTTACCATAATCAGAATTTGACATTTGGAATAATCTGAATCTGTGTTCCTGCCCATGGTCACTCATAATTGCTCCAGAATAAATTATCTCTTATTCCCATGGCTGTGAGAGCTGGGTTTTTGCATGGACAGAAGGAAAGGAATGTGCAAGGCTGAGGGGAGGGAAATGAAACACTGGACTGCCTTTGCTATTCTGGGAATGCAGGGCGAGTCTGCTCAAGATAAAGCCATGATCAGATCCCTAT
>NW_008451050.1:0-561 GCF_000622305.1 Nannospalax galili
AAAAAAGCTTGTCCTTCTCAGTGCCCTTGTTACGGAACTAACATCTACCTTCGTACTATCTGTTCTTCACGTGACTATTGCAATTTGTAGCATTATAGTCTGTTTTCTAATCCACAACTTGTAAACGAAGATCATGCTCTTTGACCTTAAGGGAGAGGGTCAAAGCATAGAAAGGAATATGGCAAGGAACCTCCCAGAACACAGTGAAGGCAATGCATGATGGTCTGTTCCCCAGCGCACTTACAAAGCCTGCCTTGCAAGTACTTGGACTTTGAACCACCCAGGCAGACACACGTGGGAGACAGAGGCAGCTGGAAAGGGAACAGATGGGTAAGAAAGGCTGCACTCAGCATTCTGGGCTCAGTCTTTTGCATAGGAATTCACTCAACCAAGGGCTAGCAGTAATAAGACCCTCTCTGGAAGAAAAGACTGTCTCTCCTCTCTATGTAGCATCAACAACACAGCAGCCACACACACACAAAAGTCCTTCAGTGAGTAACAGAAAATCTGGACCTTAAACTTCCACCACCACCTCCAGGTGCAGACCCACCCTGACCCAGG
>NW_008451051.1:0-561 GCF_000622305.1 Nannospalax galili
GTGTGGATACATCCATTCGAGCCTGGTTAACCTGCCAAGAGTCATCCCCTTAAAAAAGAAACCCACAACTCGCCAACATGCAGACAGGGACTTCAGACTGTTTAACCCCAAATAGGACACCTGTACTAAACTTCTGCTTCCAAAGGATCAGTGATCGTTTCAGAAGAGGTTGTGGAAAGATTTTAAGAGCCAGAGGTGTGGATGACCACAAAGATATGGTTCTCCAGACAGCTGGTCACTTACTCATATGAACTACACATTGGCAACAGCATATAAAAGTATCACAAATTCAAGCCAGACAAGATCCTAACAGACGAGGGGAAGTGGGTAAGAAACCCCAACCCTGCCTGAGAAACTGTTGAAAACAATGGCTGCTGGGAAGGGGAGAGCCAGTCCCAGGATTTCTTAACGCTGTTGCCTACTACGCCTTCCGCAGACAGCTTTCCTACCTAGACAGCCTCATCTTCATAGCAATGGAGACACAGGATATTTCACTTACACATATGTGATGCTTGACCAACAGAGGCACTGTGAACTAAAGTTCCCTGATAAAGCTGCACC
>NW_008451052.1:0-561 GCF_000622305.1 Nannospalax galili
CTCCAGTTCCAGGGGATCCAATGCCCTCTTCTGACCTCCTCGGGCATTGCACAACACAGGTGCATTTATATACATGCAGGTAAATAAAAATAAATAAAAATTCAATCAATCAAAAAAACATTTTTAAAGACTAGGCCTGGCAATATACTCAAGAAGACTTGAATGTTAGCTCCATTGTCTAAATTTCCTTTTACTGTTGAGGCATATACAATATTTTATTTATTTTAAAAAATTGTTCTTTTGTCTTCTGAGATGGTCTCATGAGGTCCAGGCTAGCCTTAACATAGGATCTTCCTGCTTTGGTATCTGAGTGCTGGGATTACAGGCATGTGCCACCCTGCTCTATTTTCTTTTTGTTTTTGTTTTTTTGCAACAGGGTCTCACTCAAACTCACAGAGATCTGCTTGCCTCTACCTCCCAAGTATCTATCTTTCGGGTTTTGAGACTAGGTTTCATATAGCTGAGGCTGGCCTTAAACTCCTGATTCTTCTGCCTCCTCTTCCTGAGTGCTGGGATTACAGGTGGTAAGCCACCACACCAGGCCAATATTTTTTAAAAGAA
>NW_008451053.1:0-561 GCF_000622305.1 Nannospalax galili
AAACATAATTTCTCCTTATGCCTCTGAAGGAATTCTTATAAATGTTAGCATCTGAGTCACTAGACTGCATAAAGTTACACTCTCATCAATGTGACAGGTATACTGCTGTGCTTTGAGGACTGGAACATGAGAAAAAGATAGAGGAAAGGTAAATTCCTGCCCCTGGAGCTGATAAATCCATTCTTCTTTTCCTGGGCAACAGAGCTTTTGGTTTGCAAAGCAAACTCTGGGACTTAACACAAACACTCCCCCTCCTGCATTGGTTTCCTTAGCTTTTAGACTGTCAGAATAAAACTGAACTATATCACTACATTTCCTCTGTCTTCAGCATACAGATGTGTACTGGGGAACTGCCCAGTCTCATGATCTTGAAAGTCAATTCTTATAATAATTTCCTTCTTTATATTTATCTCTACCTGTATCTCTATATCTATTTGTAAAATGTCTACAGATTAAGTTAAGTATATTAATATTTTGCAACTGAAAAATCCTTTATTGCATTTTTGCTAGAGTTAATTTTCACCATGTTAAATCTGTACTCATCTCCAGTTAAGCTCTCTT
>NW_008451054.1:0-561 GCF_000622305.1 Nannospalax galili
TTAATCCCAGTACTCAGGAGGCAGAGGCAGGAGGATCTCTGTGAGATTGAGGCTGGCCTGCTCTGGTCTACATAGAAACAATTAGAACAATTTTTAAATGTTGCCTGGAAAATTAACATGAAGGCAAAACATGACAAAATTGGTACAGCTTAAAAGCATTTCTAAGAGAAAAACGTTGTAATGGTTCTTGCCCACGTCATAAAACATGAACTTTTCCCCATATATCTCAGAAGAGTACAAATGCCCATTCTTGCCACTTGTAGGCTACATGATATTGGGAATCCTCAAGGGAGATATTAGGCAAGAGATAAACTACAGGAGCCACCAAGGAAAAGAAGTGAAATTGTCAGCGATTGCTGATCTCATTAGATTCTGTACTGAAGTCCACCCAGACTCCACCACCACACTAAAGAAGTTTGAGCCAGTAAATGAAGACAGCAAAGTTGCAGGACACCGTCATCAGCCAAATAGCAGTACTATCCTAGACGCTAACAGCAACCATCTGAAAAGGTAATTCAAGAACGATTCCATTAACAGTAATCATAAAAAGTAATTCAAGAA
>NW_008451055.1:0-561 GCF_000622305.1 Nannospalax galili
TTTTTTGCATCAATGCAGACAACCATCGACTTCATGGCTCATTTGCCCTGGGCACAAAGGTGGCTCTTCATCTCAAGCCTCATCTCTGACTAGAGAGACCTTGTGGTCCCGCTCTGCATTCCGCCTTGCATATATCCCTTTAGGCAGCACATTCACTCAGCACAGCTAGGTCATAGCTCAGACAGTAGCTGCCTTTGGCCAGGTAGAACAAAAGTGGGTCTTCCCAGGAAGGCCAGCACTCCACCGTCTGTCACCCCACCCCCTGGGCTGCAGCCTCACTGGCAGCTGCTGTGCTCCTGGCCTTCCATGCCTGGAGCAGGTGCAGCTTTGGCTCCTAGTCTCCTGGCTTCTCGGCCTGGCCCTCATTCTTCTTCCCAGTGTGAATGTGCTCTGTGCTTTCTTTCTGCCATTAGTCACGTAACATGAAAAACCTAAGAACGCCTTTTTTTCCCTTTCAGAACCTCTTATTTTCCTTTCTCTGTCCCATTCATTTACGTTTATATAGTGCCTCCAACTTTTTGCTCAGTGCCCTGAAGTCACTGTCAAACTGTGTTTTCATCT
>NW_008451056.1:0-561 GCF_000622305.1 Nannospalax galili
TGTTCTTTAAAGTCATTGAATTCTTTGATCATGTTTATGATTGTTCTTTTACATTCTGTGTCCTGGGGTTCCTCTAGGTAGCTCTCATTGTAGAACACTTATACAGGACTCATAGGGTTTGGTGAGGACATATTAGTTTGG
Organism: Nannospalax galili; assembly: GCF_000622305.1. Lineage (NCBI taxonomy): Eukaryota > Metazoa > Chordata > Mammalia > Rodentia > Spalacidae > Nannospalax > Nannospalax galili. Next base: position 142 of record NW_008451056.1, read on the forward strand.
TTTTTCATATTATTTGTGTGTTTGTTATAGTTTTGGCATGTGGATTTCTTTTGTTGCTTGTGTGTCTAATATTAAACTGGAACCTGCCTTTGTTGAGTTGAAGTTTGATTCTGCTTGTACTGTTGATGTAGCTTGGGTCCTTGCTGATCCTGTATGAATAGTTAGCTGGTCTGTGCTTCAGCTTCTCTCTTTTAATTTTTTACTGAAGGGACAAGATGGATTCAGGCAGGCTAAGCATGAGCTCTCCAGGAGTGTGAAGGAGCCTAGGCCCACATTGACGTGATGGGTATCAGCTGGGCTAATTCTAAATAGCAACTGGTGATGGTCTCAAAGCAGGGTACTGGTGACCCAGAACAACAGGATCTGGCTATGTCTCCCAGCTAGTCAGGCACTCTTGGTCAGCCTCAGTGGGATGGGACC
>NW_008451057.1:0-561 GCF_000622305.1 Nannospalax galili
TTTTTTTTGCCATTTCTTTTTGTCCTGTCTTCTTTCCTGTAGGAGAATATTCATTATTTTTCTGGGTAACCACATGTACAGTTATTTTCTGTGAATCATTTGTCCCATGAACATAAAGGATAATTGCTCATTTTCTGTCAATGGAATCCAGAATACCACTCCTCCACACATACCTGAGTACAAATAATCTTTGTCATATTTGGAATTTGGTTTCATACAATGTTTTCCATAATGAAACACATTTACATTTCAGGAAAGAGTTTTTTCAAGATCTAAGTATGTAGCCCTGGCTATGTAGAACTCATAGGGTTTTGCCTGTCTCTGCCTCCCGAGTGATGGGAGTAAAGGTGTGCACCACGATGCCTGGAAGGAGAGAGGCTTTAATTACTAGGCATCATTGTCCTACATCATTAGGTGTCATTGACTCCTTCATCATTAGTAATCTTTGCTTATCAACTGCTATTTTGTCATCTTTTTTTATTGAAGTTTTGCAAATTTTGTACAATAGATTTTGATCCTATTTAGACCCTCTCCACTACCTGCATCCCACTTACAGCCCCC
>NW_008451058.1:0-561 GCF_000622305.1 Nannospalax galili
AGTTGGAGGCCCAGGAAAGAGCTGACTCCACACTTAAAATTCAAAGGTCATCTGCTGTCAGGATTGCTAATCCTTTCACTTGGAGGGGTCAGTCTATTCTGTAAAACCTTCCCCCATTATAAGAGGCCTGTCCACATTATGAAAGGAAATCTGCTTTACTCAAAAGTCCATCAATTTCAATATTAATCTCATCCAGAAACCCCAAGCACAAAGACAAACAGAAGAACACCAAACTCAATTTTTGGAAGCTGTGGCCCAGCAAAGTTAGCACAAAATTATCCAGCACAAGTCTCCTTATGAACATGGAAAGGGATAAATAAAGGTATGCAACACACATTCTGCACACTCCTGATAAAGAATCCTCCTTTCAAATGGATGGAGATGAGGTCCAGGGCATGGTGGCCAGTTTAGCTGTTCATGAAGAGATCTCAGGAGACCTGTGCAGAGGGCTGGCTGGAAGCTAGTGAGAGGAAGCTGGGAAGCACCCCCCAGAAAAACACGATGAGCTGGTAGCTGAAGGCTCCCTGTGCCAACTGACCCATGGGAAATGAGAGCCTCTCT
>NW_008451059.1:0-561 GCF_000622305.1 Nannospalax galili
AGAACACTTGCTTAGCATGCTCAAAGCTCTGGATTCCATCCACAGGTATACAGAAAAAAAGGGGATAGCACCATGGGTAAAAAGGAATTCCCTGAACTCTAACGCTCACAACATGGGCAGCAGGGCCAGAGGGCATTTCCCATCACGAGCCCAGATGGTAACAGGCTCAGGTTCTCTTTGTGCATTTGGTGCTCAGAGCAGTCGTGGTGTGGCTCCCTACTCTGCTGAAGGGCTGCACTGCTGTCCCTGCTGGGACCCAAACAGACCAGGCATGGCTTATGCTGCTGCTCCGAGGGGATAAGTGGTAGCAGACTTTGACATCCACATGGCGCTGGTTCTCAGACACACAGAATACAAGAGCTATAGGATCTAGACAAATTCTACTGAGAGTTCACAGGAAAGCCTGGCAGCCAGGCAGAGGCCAGAGACAGGGGCAGAGGTGCCACAGAGCCCCACTGTGACAGTGCTTGTTGAAGCCATGGGAGCAGAACTGCCATCTAAATGCCGAAGCTCTAGCCTAGGAGAACTTCAGTCAAAGGGCAGAGATCCAAACAAAGAGAG
>NW_008451060.1:0-561 GCF_000622305.1 Nannospalax galili
CCCCATGGGAACACACATACATACACTACACACATGCACACAAAATAAATAATTTAAAGATGTGAATATTTGCTATCACAGATAACACACAAGGATGTGTCTGCCATTTACAGAGGGAAGGGAACATGAGCATGCTGGGAAAGCAAGAATGAAGGAAGGCAATGAGCCAGTCAGGAGATGGGTTGTAGGAATGAAAGCGACTGTGACTGTCATGGGAACTGGCTGTGCCAACACTGTGTTTTTGGAATAAGCTTTGTTACTCTGGAGTCCCTTTTACAAAGAAATAATGCAGGTAATTCCTCTAAGAGTTTGTCTCAAAGTAACTTTTGTCCTAAGGAAATAAAATAGAGGATAATTTATAGCAAAGTGGCAAGGAGCCTCTGTATGCAGACACCTGAATTTCACATTTTATAACTTATCCAGGAAGATATAACTTTTAAAAAGGTATAAAGTGGGCAAGCGGTGTGTTCAATGGGCAGAGGTGCAACAGGAAACCCTGAAGACCCGAGTTCAATCCCTGGGACCCACAAGGTGGCAGGAGAGAACCAACCCTGGAAAGTT
>NW_008451061.1:0-561 GCF_000622305.1 Nannospalax galili
AAAAATTCATCAATTAGTATCTAATCTTAACAGTTTTACCTGTTCTATTAAAGAAATATTACCCTTTGTTCCAAAAAATTGCCTAAAATTCTAGCCCATATTCTGACTATAACATACACAGATAAACTGCATTCAAGCTAAGACCTATACAGGTAATACATATTATTTATAAAATTTCCAATGTTTGCTTTATTTTGATAAATAATGTACCATAATTGATATACTTTTAAATGGCTGCAAATTCTTTTTCAAAGCTTTGAGACTTTGTTGAGAATTTCACACATGAGTATGGTGTTTGCATTACGTTCATCCCTTTCAGTCCCCCTCCAATTCCTCCCATGACCCCTGACTCCCTTCCAACTACTTGTCCTCCTCTTTTTTATATTTTACTTATTCTTTTATTTTACATGAATGTGTGTATTGCATGCATGTAGGTAAGTGGACCTGTGTCGTGCAGTCCACAGAAGGCAGAAGAAGCTATAGAATCCCCTGGAACTGGAGTTACAGACTGTTGTGAGCTGCCATGTGGGTGCTGGGATTTGAACCCAGGTCTTCTGCAAG
>NW_008451062.1:0-561 GCF_000622305.1 Nannospalax galili
CTCTTCCCTTCCCCCTCTCCTGCCTTTCTTCTTTCTCCCCATTCCTCTCCTCCACTTCCTCCCCCACTCCTCACAGGTCATACCTGTGACATTTCACATATCAGAATCAGAAAGATGTGTTTCCTCCTGGCATGTCTCTGAAACGTGTGGCCTCCTTTGTGGCATCTTATATACTGACTGTGAGTTCTGGTCCAGTTCCCTGGCTTGCTAAACCCCAAAACCTTGGAGCAGTTTTCCCCTGAAACTCTTTGAAGTGATCTACTGATCAGTTAGAGATTTTTTTTTTCACTCTTGGTAGTTTGTAAATATAGTTAAGCATTTTTTATTATGCTTTTTAATTCCCACTGAACACTTTACAAATGCTCCATAACTTGAATCCTATTTTTTTCCCCTAAAGAAGAGTTGAGATCAGCAATGGTGGTACAAGCCGGTGGTCCCTGTACTTGGGAGACTGAGGCCGGTGGATCATGAGTTCCTGGTCAATCTGGGCTGCATAACAAGTGCCAGGCGAGCCCAGCTTCATAGTGAGACTTTGTATCAGGAACAGAGAGAGAAGGAGAG
>NW_008451063.1:0-561 GCF_000622305.1 Nannospalax galili
CATTGCTTTTCACAATTAATATATTCCAATAAAAAATTAGGTCTTTTTAAAATAAAGGCCACACATTACATGATTTCAATCACATGCTTTTCTGGGGAAAAGAAAACAGATTAGGTATTGTCAAGCATAGCAGAAAGAGAAGAGAAAGTGACTCAAGGAGGAATTTTCGGCAACACAAGTCATCAGCATACTATCATGTTGGGTGACATGCATTTAAACATTGGTCATAGTCCTCAGCATGCACATCACCAAGTGTGAACCCGTTTGCTAAAGCTATGTAATCTGGATAACAGGGATGTGTCAATACAGTTCACTAATAACAACAAACACTGTGGGTGATGTTGGTAATGGAGGAAGCAGTGTGTGCATGAAGAGGATGTCCATGGGGGTATGTCTTTACTGTATTCTCAAATTTTATATATATTAAAAATCCTCTAGATTGTATATAGTTCATTCACATGTTTTATAGAAAAAACACATGTACTTCTACAATAAAAAATTTGGATAATAAACCACTAATTTAAAAAACTTAGGCTGCTCAAAGAAGGTCAAGAACCAAGG
>NW_008451064.1:0-560 GCF_000622305.1 Nannospalax galili
GCTTATTTTTAAAGTGAGGGGGTGTGGTGGCAAAGGCACTTAGGAGGCAGAGGCAGGTAGATCTCTGTAACTTTGAAGCCAGCCTAGTTTACACAGAGAGCGCCAGGAAATCTAGGGCTACATAGTAAGACCCTATCTCAAAAATAGACAGCAATGAAAAACAAAAACAGAAATTCAATTTTATCCATTTTTTAGATAGTTAATGATAAGAGAAAATGAGAGGACATAAAAATGCTTCATGTTAATCACATTAATTCCAAATAATGTACAATACAATCCTTTTATTACATTGTTATGGGTTTCTTTTCTAAGAATTTGTTGTTGCTGTTGTTGCTGCTGCTTGGGACAGGGTCTCCCTGTAGCCCCAGCTGGCCTGGAACTCACCATGAAGATCAGGCTGGCTTTGAACTCACAGAGACTTGCCTGCCTCTGCCTCCTGAGTTCTTGGATTAAAGGTATGCATCACCACACCCAGCTCTCTAAGAATACTTTTTTAAAAACATCTTATATTGCCAGGCGTGGTGGCTCACACCTTTAATCCCAGCACTTGGGAGGCAGAG
>NW_008451065.1:0-561 GCF_000622305.1 Nannospalax galili
TCTTCCCTTACCCGTGATCCTCCAGTAGCCTCCTGGATCTGTCTTTCCTCTTGTCTAGGCCGGTAGCACTTTAAGCCCGATGTACAGCTGTCACTCTGGGGCCTTCCTCTTCTATCAGACACTGCCTTCCCTTCGCTTTCTTCTGGCTTGGATCTTGTGCTCATGGCTTCCAACTCCCTCGTATTTGATTTACTGCCTGTTTTGCCTCAGTGGTCATCAGGTGAAGGCAAAAGCATACCCAGGAGCACTGAAGTCTCAGATTCCAGCCTTAGCTGGATGAACCCGTTTATCATTCTGGAATGTCCCTTCAGCTAGTGGCATCATGACAGTTCCTGTAGCATTCCCTTTCATTTGATTTACTTTCCTGATTAGGTGGAAGGCATTCTTCGATGGATTGCTGAAGAAAACGATACATGGAACATCTATTTTTGAGATACTTCGTGTTTTCACGTTTTTATTTTAGCTTCGTATGTATTTAGTTGACACTTGGACAGGGCTGAATTTTATTAAGAAAACTGAGCAGAGTTGAGCTGGCTCATGCCTGGCCCACCATTCAAAAGG
>NW_008451066.1:0-560 GCF_000622305.1 Nannospalax galili
GAGAGAGAGAGAGAGAGAGAGAGAGAGAAATGTGTCTCTGTGTATGTGTGTGCTGGTGCCCATACATGTTTTCAAGTATATGTAGAGGTAAGAGGTCATCCTTGGGTGTCCTTCCTAAGGAGCCATCTACCTTTATGTTTTTGAAACAAGGTCTCTCACTGGCTAGAACTCACCAAGGAGGTCAGGCTGGCCAGCTGCCTAGCAAACCTCAGAGATCTACCTGTCTCTACCTCCCAAGCACTATGATTACCACACTTTTTACATGGGTTCTATGGATCAAGCTCATGTCTTCATAGACTTGAGTGTTTGCACAGTAAGCACTTTACCAACTCAGCTATTTCCTCAGGCACTGTTTTTCTGAAACAGAGTCTCACTGTGCAGCTAAGGCTAGCCTGGAAATCACTATGTAGATCAGGCTGTTCTCAAATTCTCAGTCCTCCTGCCTCTGCCTCCTAAGTGCTGAGACTATAGGTATACAGGTACCACTAAAGTAAGGACTGTACGTTTTAAAAAAGAACACCATAGAGGTGAAGTGCCCTTCCCATCATATCCTATGGAGG
>NW_008451067.1:0-561 GCF_000622305.1 Nannospalax galili
AATGCCTTTGACTTGAGATTCTTCTCCTTCCTCTATGCCTATGATTCATAGATTTGGTCTTTTCATGGAGTCCCACATTTCCTGCATATTCCATTCCTGTGTTTCTGAAAATTTTTTCATATTCTTTTCTTGAGTGGTCCAGTTCTGCAACTTTGTCATTTAGTCGTGATATTCTGTTTTCCATTTCATTCATTTTGCTTGTGAGGCTTTCTCACATTGTTTCAAATTTGCTTGTTGAGGTTTTCAGCTCCGTCTTCGTTTTGGCTGGAGTTTTCTTCAACATTGCTATTTCTTTTGTGAGTTCACTTTTCAAGTCCTGAATTGTCTTTGTCATTTCATTTAAGTGTATATTCAGATTTTCTTGAATCTCAGTCAGGTGTTTATTCCTATCCTCTTTGGGTTCCTTGAGTTGTTCATGTGTTCTTTAAAGCCATTGAATTCTTTTTTAAAAAATATTTTATTATTTTTGTTTTATGTGTATGAGTGTATAGACTGCATGTGAGTGCACCCGTGTCATGCAATGCCGTGGAGGTCAGAAGAGGACTTCAGATTCCCCTGGAA
>NW_008451068.1:0-561 GCF_000622305.1 Nannospalax galili
AGGTGTCTGGGGTGCCAAGACAAGGAATGGGACAGGACCCATGCTAGGAGGGGAGACCTGTGGGGGAGATGGGAGAGTGATTGAGGCTGGGGGAGTCAAGGCTTGGAGGGCACGATGGACTTACCCCAGAGATAGGCCTGTGAGTCTGAGAGAAGCCTGTGGGTCCTGCAGGCGCAGGGTAGCAGAGGGAGGTGATGGCAGGGCTAGGCCCAGAAGCAATGCTCCTGGGGACCAGAGAAGGCAATGAGTTGGTCTGGATGAAAAGGATCAGGAAGCAGTAGTGGGTCCCCAAGTGTCTGGGGCCCCAATACAAAGAATGGGACAGGACCGAGAGTATGAGGAGAGACCGGCAGTGAAGATGGGAGGGTAATGAGGCTGGGGAAATCAAGGCAAGGAGGGCACGATAGACTTACCCCAGAGAGAGGCCTGTAGGTGGGAGAGAGGCCTGTGGGTCCTGCAGGCTCAGGGAAGGAGAGCTAAAGTTACTTTTTTGGTTGTATCTTTGCCTGGCCTTGGTATTAGAGTGATGCTGGCTTCATAGAAGGAATTTGGAATTTCTCC
>NW_008451069.1:0-561 GCF_000622305.1 Nannospalax galili
AACTGTCCATAACTCCAATTCCAGGGAATCTGATGCCCTCTTCTGACATGGATGCACTTAAATTCAAGCAAGCAATTCACTCATACACATAAAATAAAAATAATAATTTATCTCACTTCAATCATGGTAGTGTGCACCTACAGTCCCAGCAACTTGGGAGGCTCAAGTAGAAAGCTCACTTAAGCCCAGGAGTTCCAGGACAGCCTGAACAATAGAGCAAGAGGTCTCTTAATATCTCTAATTTACAGTTGGAAAAAACTAAAGTAGGGTGGGTGAGATGGCTCAGTGGGTAAAGGCATCTGCTGTCAAGTCTGACCACCTGAGCCCAATCCCTGAGACCTCATGGTGGAGGAAAGAGCCATAGGTTGTCTTCTGACTCCCAAAACATGCTGTGGCATGCATACACACACATAGAATGCTATCCTATTCTCAAGTGTCAGAGGACAACAGACTTTTAGTGTGGTTTTAAATTTTTTAATTACGTTTTTACTTACTGTGTGTGCATTTATATGAGCTGTCTTGATGCCTAGGTGTGAGCTTTAAAATCTACTTCTGCCCTTT
>NW_008451070.1:0-561 GCF_000622305.1 Nannospalax galili
TCCTTTAAAAGTGGAAACTGCCCTCCCCTCAATGCAGAGACCCTCATTCCTCAGAGGGGTTTTCCTGCCCTTTGCTGAGTTCTTTGAATGAAGGACAGATTCCTTCCCTGTCGCAGGTCTGACTCTGGTTCTTATTTTTTAACTTTAAACTCCACTTCTTTTTCTGCTCTCCTAAATCTAACAAGTTGAAAATCCAGGTCTCTGGACTTTAGGTTCAACACTAATGTCACCTATGGTGGGACGGAAGCCTGTCTACATCTGAGGCAAGAGGACAATGACTAGGACCTTAAATGTGTAATTGTGTGCATGAGTGACTCTAGGCCTGGGAAGAACAGGAAGTGCCTAATGAGTTTCTCTTAACATCAGTACATGTTCTTCTTGGATACCAGTATCCTTGGAGTTGGGCAAAGTCTGTTCATGGACAGGAAGCCAGGGCTAGGAAGAGAGAGAGGTGCTTCAACATCATTTTAGTTCTTCCTTTCACTTGGGCATCAGGGGTGGCCTTACCGAATCAGAGCTTGCGGCAGTACTGCCCAATCAGGATCATAGACTGGAGGCGGG
>NW_008451071.1:0-561 GCF_000622305.1 Nannospalax galili
GTCTGTGCAGGTTCGGCCACAGACACCCTGAGAGACACCGTGTCAGTGGAGACAAGAATCTGCACTTTTTTGCATGTGTAAGAGTGCAATGTGCATGCACGTTCACATGTGTGGGGTGCACATATATGTGAGCACACATGCATTTGTGTATATTCTTGTGAAGGCCTAGAGCTGACATTAAGCATCTTTTCTGATAGCTCTCTACTTTATTTATTGGTCTTTCAGCTGAACCCAGAGCTTCTGATTGGCTAGTGCAGCTGGTCAGCGTGTCTGGGTGGGGAATCCCGTCTCAGTCTCCCACACGCTGGGAATACAAGCAGCAATCGTGCTGCCTGGTTTTTACACAGATTCTGGGGCTGCAAACTCTAGTCATTATGCTGTGTGGCAAGCACTTCATCCACAGTCATCCCCACAGCCCAGGAATTTACCATTTTTACACGCAGCCAGAGGGAGTGCTTGCAGATCCTGTTATAGGCTCATGTGATGATGTGGTCTTACTACCTTTTACTGTGAGTTTTCTCAACTTCCTGAGAGTTTATAATGAGTAAAAGATTGTACAAG
>NW_008451072.1:0-561 GCF_000622305.1 Nannospalax galili
TATGTGACTATCTCATGCTTCTTTTCTGAGTTCCAGGTGTTTGTTATCTGTTTGCTGCTCCCAGGACAGGTAAGATGGCTCAGCAGGTGAAGGTGCTTGCTGCCAAGCCAGATGTTCTGAGTTCATTTCCCAAGACCACATGGTAGAAGGAGAGAACCAACTCCTTTAAGTTGTCCTCTGATGTGCATGTGGGTGCATGTGCCCAGCAAACAATGTAATCACTACTACCATCCAGGGGGTGTTTTAGTTAACATAGCTGACACTGAACTCCCTTCAGAACTTGCCATCCCAGTAAACATTATTTCTGTTGACTTACTGTAGAAACCTGAGAATCATTCTTGGCTTCTCTTTTCCCCTTCCCCCTCTTCAGTGTCAGTCTGTCGGTCTACCTCTGAAATATATCTCACCTATTCCCTTTCTCCTCTACAGTGTTGCTAACACTTCTATTTTCAGACCCCGCCAATCCATTTTCTATACTCCAGCACATACACACTTTAAAAAAAATGTATGTGGGGGTTGGAGAGATGGCTCAGCGGTTAAGAACACTGGTTATTCTTGCAG
>NW_008451073.1:0-562 GCF_000622305.1 Nannospalax galili
GGAGAGAAGCCAATAAAAACCCATATGCTTAATGGGGTTAGGGATAGTCATTTGTGTTATACAATGGATTATAAAATCTGTAACTAAAAAGAAGCCAGCCATGGAGAAGCGTGGGCCACAGCTGCGTTGGCAGTGTGGGGATATGTTGCGGGTATGTGAGGATTTGTTAAAGGTTACCCAAAGGCTAGAAACATTTTTACGTGCTCTGGACCCAAAGGGAGTGCCTAGGGAGAGAGCACGGTCACTTTGCATCATAAGAGCTGTGACCCAGGCAGGGAAATCTGAAAAGGCTGAACTGGCAGACCCAGTTGCAGAGCTAGAGAGAGAAAAATGGAGGGAAACTTTGATTTGTGTAAGGTCCAAGGACTCAGAGGAATAGACAGATATTCAGAAAAAAATAAAACAAAAAAACTATCTGTGCTGTAGCTACAGAATATTCTGTGGTAGCACTGCTAAACCTAGGAAAAACTTACAAACAAGCAAGCAGAGAGCCCCTGGACACGTGGCTTGTAGAGTATGGGACATGGGAGGAAATGATGTCAGTCTAAGTCCTTCAGAAGCT
>NW_008451074.1:0-562 GCF_000622305.1 Nannospalax galili
GACACATTGGGGCATTGTGAGGGGACATTGATCACTCTGATAACATTTGGGTCATTGTGAAGGAATGTTCAGCATTGTGATGGCACATTGAGTATTGTGATGACATATTGTTTCAATGTAATGGCGTACTGAGCATTGTGACAGCATGACAGAGCATTGTAAAGACATACTGGAGCAATATGATGTAACTGTAAGGCCTTTGAAGTCGTATTGGAGCATTGCGATGTCATAAGTGGGCATTTTGATGACATATTGTAGCATTGTGATGTTAAACTGGGGCATTGTGAAGACATATTGGAGCATTGTGATTGTCTATTGAACATTGTTGTGGTACATGGAGGCATTATGATGGCACATAGGGATATTGTGATGATATATTGGTGCACTGTTATGGAACATTGAGCACTGTGATGACACATTGGGTCATTGTGATGGCATACTGAACCTGGTGATATCACATTTGAGCATAGTGATGACATATTCGAGCACTGTGAGTGCACATTGAGCATTGTGATGGCATATTGGGTAACTGTGAAGGCACACTGAGCATTATAATGACACA
>NW_008451075.1:0-561 GCF_000622305.1 Nannospalax galili
ATGTTCCATTGTGCCATCACAATACTCATTGTGCCATCACAATGCGCCATTCTGTCATTACAATAATCCAATGTGACATCACAATACTCCAATGTGTCAATACTATGGCCACGTGTGCCATTATATTGCTACAGTGTGCCATCAGAATGGTACAATATGGCTTCCCAATGTTCCATTGTGCCATAACAAAGCTCATTGTGCTATCACAATGCACCATTCTGTCATTACAATGATCCATTGTGTCATGACCATGCTCAATATGAAAACTTGGTGTTCATTGTCCCCTCACAATCCCCCAATGTGACATCACAATGCTCCAATGCATCATGACATGCTCCAATGTGACATTACAATGCTCCAATGTGCCAACACTTTGCCCCATGTGCCAATATATTGCTCCAATATGCTATCATGATGGTACAATAATGCTTCAAAATTTTCCATTGTGCCATCACAATGCTCATTGTGCCATCACAATGTGCCACTGTGTCATTAAAATGATCCATTGTATTGTCACCATGCTCAGTATGAAAACACGGTGCTCAGTGTCCCCTCACTATC
>NW_008451076.1:0-562 GCF_000622305.1 Nannospalax galili
TAATTGACAATTAAGTAGATATAGACAATATTTAGAAAATAATTAAGCCAAGTTTTCCTCTCTGAATGCAATTCCTTTACCTTAATAAGTTTTTTTTTTTTAACTTAGTGCACTAAAATTATGGAGTTCCTTAAAAAAAAAATGAATGCAACCAAGCACCGTGAAATGGAATAATGCTGATACCAATGACATATTGTAAATAGTATGAAAACAGTAGCTCCAATTTTCTATTGCTTATTCAGCCACAATAACAAAACTCTATTAAAAATTCATACTGAGCATTTCTGTTGTACAGGAACACATATTAAATAGTACAAAGTTTAAAAAATATAGTCTATTTTATGATGACATTTATGCACTGTCTGGATAAAATCTATGCATACAAAGCAAATTCAATCATTATATATCTGTTAAATGTCTATTGTCTTAGGCACGATTATATGTTGCTATAAGCACAGCAGCAAGCAATCCAAGTAAGGCTCAGCAGATGAGCAGCTTTTCTTTCAGCACAACAGACATACAGAAAACAACAGTCAGTTCTAGAGGAAACAGGAATCACCAA
>NW_008451077.1:0-562 GCF_000622305.1 Nannospalax galili
CACAGGGCACACTGTTCCCGCCCTAGTTTAGATGGGCAGGGTCCTGCTCTCCTCACCGGCCAGTGGCCTTGGCGACCGTGCTAGGCTCGAGCGGCCCACTACCGCGCCCGGGCCTCGGCCCGCCAGGGTGCCCGCGCGGATCGGCCGGGCCTCCACTCCCGCGGGTGGTGGGGCCGGGGGCAGCGGGTCCCCGCTGGGCAGCTGGGCCATGGCACGGCTGGAGGGCCGCGAGTTCGAGTACCTCATAAAGAAGTGCTTGGTGACCATCAGGCACAACTTGTCACAGGGCTTGGTGGACGTGAGCATGGGCCACTCAAACTTCATCTCGTGGCACCACCTGGAGATCTTCATGCCCCTGGGTGGCGGCCATGGTGTGGCCACCCCAGAGCCCGCGCAGCCCCGACCAGAACGGAGTTTTTGTGGACAGCGTGTTCCAGAGGCACAGGGCACCGCCGCTACAGCTGCCACGCATGTGCACGTTCAGGTTTTTGAGCACAAACATCAAGATAAAGTTCACAGCCTTGTCCAGTGAGAAGAGAGAGAGAGATGAAAAGGGAGAAGT
>NW_008451078.1:0-562 GCF_000622305.1 Nannospalax galili
CATAACTCCAGTTCCAGGGGATCCAACAGCCTTTTCTGTCCTCTGCAGGCAATACACACATACACATGAAAATAATAAATAAAATATTAAAAAAGAAATTCTAATGATGCGTCCTTTTCTTACCATTGTAATCACTGTGAAAGGGCATGCATTGCTCTCATGCTTATTGAAATGCCAGTATAAGCAAATCAACTGCACATGCCTTGTGTGTCCATATTGTTTGCACAGTGAAAAAAAGTATCCAATTATGCACTTTGAATATATCCTACGGTTAAGCAGACTACATCACACATCTGTGAGAAACACAGTGTGAGGACAGACCACTGTTACCACAATGCGCTCTGTTCTTCATATCCTATAAACCCTGAACCCCATAAGCAAATAGTTACCATTAGAAGATTCTCGCTGGTTCTAGAATAAAACTGTGGACATAGCCTTGTCATCTAAGCCCCTGACTGATGTGGCTTTGCTTTTAAGTATATTCTAACTCTTTTCTTCTGACTATGCTTATTCCTTTTTATTTATTTTTTTTACATTTATTTATTTATTTATTTATTTATTT
>NW_008451079.1:0-562 GCF_000622305.1 Nannospalax galili
GATAATTGAAAGGAGGGAAGCTATGACTAGAAGACGGGGATTGTGATTAGGTACACATTTCATCATTAGCTTTTAGCTTCTATTTTGGCAAATATTGTATTTACTTCGGGTATTATTTTCATCATTACTTTATAGTTTTATCCTAAATTTGAAGAAAATTAAGATTATAAAAAAATTGAAGAAAGATTGGACATTATCCTAATTTGGTTTATGTTGTGATTAAACACTGACCAAAAGCAACTTGGGGAGGAAAATATTTATTTCATCTTAAAATTCCCAGGTCACAGTCCATCACTGGAGGAGTCAGGAAGGAATTCAAGGTAGGATTCTGAAGCAGAGCCCAAGAAGCAAGGCCTGCTTTTCTTGGCTTGCTCAGCTTTTTGATATAGCCCAAACCCACCTGCCCAGGGATGCAATGTCCTCAATAGGATAGGACCTTCTGCATAAACTAGCAACAAGAACATGCCTCAGCCTGAGCAGGGTAGATGCAATGTGTTTATTAAAATTCTTTTTCATTAGAATAATGAAAATTGTTTCTTGGATCTCTCTCTCTCTCTCTCTC
>NW_008451080.1:0-562 GCF_000622305.1 Nannospalax galili
CTTAGACATCCAGCAATGGGGTATGCAGTGGACTCTAGGACTTTGCCTTTCCCAGTGATAGATTCACATGCCTTAAGACTGCATACACTGCTGCTAACTGCTCAACAGTTAACCCAACCTGGATAGCAGGTCTCAGCTCCCTTCCACATTTGTGAACAAAATCCTGCAGTTAATTAGCTCACCTCCATATACTGCCAAAGGACCCATCCAAAATCTGTAATGTCACTGGTCACATTCACTGCAAATGGTTGGGTCTGGTCAATTGTCCTATACAGCTGTGCTCTGCTGATGGCCTTCTTGGAAACCTGTGACCAGGTTTCTTATGTAGTCCTAGATGGACTAAAGGTCTCTCTGAAGACCAAACTGGCCTCAAAATAAGAGAGAACTACCTGCCTCTGCCTCCCAAATGCTAGGACTCAAAGTACATGACACTATGCCTGGTCCATATTGCTACATTTTTCCACAATATGTACAAGGGACATAATGTGTGGGGCAGGTGAGGGGTAAATAGTCTCTAGTAAACCAAGAACCTCACAAAGGCTTGCAATTGTTTGACTGTCAA
>NW_008451081.1:0-561 GCF_000622305.1 Nannospalax galili
CAAAGGTCACCTGTGTGTGGTGGGGTGGCACATCTGTAGCCAGTTCAAGGTGGGATCTCAGATGCTTGGGTGGAATTCTGGTCCTACAGTGGCTCCCAGCTTGCTCTTAAATGCCTAGACTGTTTACTGTTTCAGTTTTCTTCCTGGGCAGCATAGGACCTTGAAGGCTCCCAATCTTGGATCTTTGCTGTGAAATATGAGGGTTATGAAATTTGAGCACTCACTTTAAGGTGAGTTGACTGTGTGAGCTTGAGCAAAACTCCCTGACTCTCTGGAGTCCATCATCACAGGACAGTTCACTGTTGCCTAGAAATAACCCCCATCTGGAGTCCTAATCCACTCAAGCTCACACAGTTCACCTTACTAATAGTTTAATCAAAGCTTTCTCATAAACAAATATGTTTTTTGCTGTTGTTGTTGTTGTTTGGTCTTTTTGAGACAGGGTCTCCTTGTAGCCCTAGGTGTCCTGGAACTCTACGTAGACCAGGCTGGCCTCGAACTCCAAAGATTCGCCTGCCTCTGCCTCCCAAGTGCTGGGATTAAAGGCATGAACCACCACAC
>NW_008451082.1:0-561 GCF_000622305.1 Nannospalax galili
GATCCCCTACAACTGGAGTTACAGACAGTTGTTAGCTGCCATGTGGGTGCTTGGAATCAAGCCCACGTCCTCTGCAAGCACAGCCAGTGCTCTTAACCACTGAGTCATTTCTCCAGTAACTATTTTTGTTTATTTGAGCCAGGGTCTCACTGTAGCTCCAGCTGACTGTCCTGGAATTCACTATATAGACTAGAGTGGCCTGGATGTCATAGGAATTCACCTGCCTCTGCCTCCCAAGGTATCTTGAAAAAGGAGCTGCTTCTAGAAGTAGCACAGAGAAAACAGGATGAGTTGGAATATCTAGTGATCCTGAGAATGAGGAATTATTCAAAAGTAAAAGAGGCACATCAAAGGGAAACAGGTTCAACCTCAATTCCCCCTACCTCCCACAACCAAAGTTGGGACAAACTGCAAAGTATGTAAAACTATGATCCATGGGATCATAGTCCAAAACTAAAGAAAGAAAATATCTGTGAGTCTGTGGTGGCTCAAATAATGATGGCAAGCAGAGAGCTGCCCTATTTTAAATAACAAAGACAGGAAGAGGGCTGGGATACAGCT
>NW_008451083.1:0-559 GCF_000622305.1 Nannospalax galili
GGCAGAGCAGGGAAGGCCTCCTGCAGGAGCTGCATGTAACATGGGACCTCTAGGAGACAGCTTTGGAAGTCAGAATCTCTAACATCCAGTAATCAGCAGCCACCTGGCAGGTCTGCATGCAGATTCCAGGGCCCCATGGGAGGATGCGGGTTTCTGGAAGTGTGGGATGGGAGCCCAGAAACCTGCACGTTGACCAGCTCCTTAGCTGATCTTTTGCTAGTTGGAGACTTAGGTCCAAATCCCACTTCCCTGTCTTAGTAGTATCATGGGCAAGTGACATTCTTAACTTCTAGATGTGTTGTTAAATAAAAAGTAGGCTCGAGGCCTGCTTCTCTGTGACAGCTTCAGGGGTCGGGGGGACCCAGGTGCCAGCTGCAGTAGCAGTAAGGAGAGAGCTGTGAAAAGGAGTAACACTTGGACTTCAGGGCTCAATACTGAGTGGAAGACAGAACCAGCTAGGTGGTCAGGAAGCCAATACTGCCAAGTAGACTGTGCAAAGTCAGCTCTTTAGGCAGCCTACTGTGTGTGTGTGTGTGTGTGTGTGTGTGTGTGTGTGTGT
>NW_008451084.1:0-562 GCF_000622305.1 Nannospalax galili
ATGGGAGGGGAGAAGACATGCCCTGAGGTTGAGGTGGGAGTAGGAGTGGATGTAGGAGAGTTAAATGGGTTCTTGGTTTGGGAGGGTGAAATGGGGGAGAGTAGAGGGTGTTTGTCAAGAAGTTGCTTGAGACTGAGAAGCAGTTTGAGGCCTGGACTGTGTTCAAGTTGGGTAGAGTGGCAGCGAGGGAAAGAGTGTGTGATTTGGGGTGGTGGGGCCGAGAAGAAGGGGCAGACAGGGAGGTGGGAATTTGAGGCAAAGAAGGGAGGTAAGTTGGGTCAGGTTCAGGGAGTGGGGGCAAAAGGGGATATGGTGAAGGCTGAGCAGAAGGAGGAGCCCTCTGTGCCTCAGGTTGAAGGGAAGGAGGAGGTTGAGATTGAGTCCTAATTGGGGTGAAGTTCATCTGCTATGTTGGGATCAAAGGCGGAGATAGAGGAGAATGGAGGCTATCTCCCGAGTTCCCCCTGGGTCTCTTGCGCTATCACACAATCCATATAACATATCTTTATATATATTTATTAACTTACAAAGAAATGAGTACCCAGTGCCTAGCCCGGTACAG
>NW_008451085.1:0-562 GCF_000622305.1 Nannospalax galili
TCCTGGCGGGAAGTTCTTCTCGAGGCTCCTCACCTCCCCTGGGCTGGGGGTGGGGTGGGGGCATGATGGTGACAACCAGGCGGTATGCTTAGGGGAGCCATCTCTGGCTTCTGGGGATACCAAACGAGGGCTGCTTGTCCAACTCCCATGGAAGCAAATACTCTGGGCACCAGGTTTTGACAAAAAGAGCTATTGAACGCTGGCCAACAGGGATACAAGGCAGCTGACATCCTTCTCCCAGATCAGTTTGTAATTAGGGGACTTATGTGGAAATAGGGTGCTGGTTGGCCAGGATGAGGCAGGAGTCTCGGAACAGACTCAGCAGAGTCTCCCTCCGGGCCAGGTGGAGCTTGCAGACACTGGGGGATTTCTGGTCTCTCTGTGACTCTGATCCATCCTGCAGCTGCTGACACCCCCGGCTTCTGTGGTCCATGAGGCCCCATTCTTGTGCACCAGGGTACATCTACAGGAGATGTTTGGTTCCATAGCTGTGTTTAGGTCAGTTTGATTGTTGTTTTTGTTCTTATTTTATTTTTGCCATGCTGAGGATTGAACTCAGAGC
>NW_008451086.1:0-562 GCF_000622305.1 Nannospalax galili
ACAAGTTTGCAAGAACAGCTGAGGACAAGTGTTTCCCCTTGTCACCTGGGTACTCACTTGTAGACCAGACTGGCCTCTGTCTCACAGAGATCCACCCACCACTGCCTCCCGAGTGCTGGGATTAAAGCAATGTGTGCTACCATGCCTGACTCTGTGACTTTTAGCAATTCATTTCACCTAGTAAATGACATGTGACCAAACAACATGAAAATTCTACTGACCTTGTGGGAACTTTGTGAGGGTGAACGGAAGGGATGCGGGTGGTGCACTGCTGTTGCTTTATAGCTGGATCACTCTGTCATAAACACTCTCTCTAACATCCCCAGACCTACCTGGAAACCAACACAGATGCTGTCTTAAAATGTCCTGCCCCTGTGACCTCCACTTCTGTTCCACAAGTGGGACTTTGAAAGCAGCTGATCTAGCACTGGCTCACATTTCTTTTGGAGGACATACATTTGAGGTGAAGATAGGACCAGGGTGCTTTGAAAGAAGGAGCTCTCAGTTTCTGGCCCATGAGCAGAAATAATAGAAAGTGTTGTCCTGGAAAAAAAAAAAAAAA
>NW_008451087.1:0-562 GCF_000622305.1 Nannospalax galili
GGAGGGAGGGAAGGAAGAAGGGAGGGAGGGAAGGAAGGAAGGAGGGAAGGAAAGAAGGATGGAAGGAAGGGAAGGAAGGAAGGAGGGAAGGAAGGAAAGAAGGAGGGAGGGAGGAAGGAAGGAAGGAAGGAAGGAAGGAGGAAGGGAGGGAGGGAGGGAAAGGAAGGAAGGAAGGGGGGAAGGAAGGATGGAAGGAAGGAGGGAAGGAAGGAGGGAAGGAAGGGAAGGAAGGAGGGAAGGGGGGAAGGAAGGAAGGAAGCATGCATGCATATGCATGCATGCTTTAGTTTTCAAAGTTTTCCGTCTTTCACCAGCATGCATTTCCTTGGATGCTAGTTAGAAGCAGGCTAGTTAAATAAATGTTTAAGTAGAGCTTTGCAAATCACCATATACTAGCCAGACAAGACAGGAAATACGTGATCCCAGCACTTAACAAGATGAAGTAGGAAAGTCACTCCAAATTTGAGGCCACACTGAACAACCACAGCAAGACTCTGTCTCAACAATACAACACAAATAACAAAAATCACCAAATCACCACACACCATTTATTCTCAAAGAG
>NW_008451088.1:0-562 GCF_000622305.1 Nannospalax galili
GGGGGAGGGGGAAATCAGAGTGGAGTGATGCCTCTGGTGATATTTTAGAAGACTACTCTGTGATAAATCCCACAACTTTTGCATTTCCTGGCTTAGGTTATAGTTTCTTGGATATATAAGAAGGGACCTTGAAATTCCTAATACATTGGCTTCCCAGATCCAGGCTGCATACAGTGTTAAGTTGATCCTGCGAGGAGATCAGAGGACAACTTGTGGGAGTTTGGCTCTTTCCTTCCACCACCTGGCTCCTGACAGTGGAATTTATGTTGTGAGGCTTTGCTGCAAATGCCTTTACCTGCTGAGCTAACTCTCTGGCCCACCAATAACCTGTTTTTAACTAGATTCCCAGAGCCATTTCTGAGATTCTGGCTCAGCATATGTACAGAGAGGCCCAAGAATCTATGGGTAGGTAGATATATTTAAAAGCCCTATAAAGTTCTCATGTGCAGTCAGTTGAAAAATATCAAAATAGCATTCTTTTTATACTGTACCAAGATTCTGATTTCAGCAGGCTCAATGTTAATGAAAATGGGTGCAAAGTCTCTAAAACTCGTGATAACTA
>NW_008451089.1:0-562 GCF_000622305.1 Nannospalax galili
GTGACTGCTGCTAGCCAGCTATGTGACCTTAGGGCACACACTGAACCTCTCTGAGTTTGGCTTACCTGCATTACTGGGTGACAACATGCTCCTGCTTAGGGATTAATGATAATGATAATGTGTGGACATAACACCCAACACCTAGCAGAGACTGGTTGACTGTAGCTATTTAAGGTCTATAAGTCAATCATTCATAAATCAGATGGTCCAAGATAAATATTTATACTCAGATATTCATTGAAAGTTTGGCTCAGTCTCCTGCTCTGGTTGACCAGAGCCACCTAGAGTGAACACAGCAGCTTTTGGTGGCCTGAGAAGGTCTGCACCACGTTCCTGCTCCCAGGGAGTCTCAGCACAGGTCCAGATGGCCAAGCAAAGGCCCAAGGCCCACACACTGGCTGGTGTGGGTCTGCCTGAGACCCAGAGAGGCCAGCCTGGGCCCCTTTGCTGAACACAGCCTAGAGGGTAAGATCTACAGATGGCTGGACCATCTCTGTACAGCTCACAGATGAAAGGCATCTGCTCCAAACAGCCCAGGTCAGGCAGAGAAGTGAGGAGCCCA
>NW_008451090.1:0-562 GCF_000622305.1 Nannospalax galili
AAAAAAAAGGTGGTTTTTCACCCTTTGAAATAGGTCAGTTTATTTCTACTCATCCTGTCATGCCTCACTGAGAGCAGGAACGCACACTTTCTTAACACAAATGCAAAGATCTAGCTTTTAGCTTTGCAGCTTTTAGCACAAGTGAGAATCTGCTGCATCTCATTCAAGTTTTAGCATGGAGATAAAATAGAAAAACTGTCATCCTAGAAAGCATTAAGGTCTAAATAATAATGATACTCGGTGGCTGGATGGCCTTTTCACTCATTTCTTATACAACTAGCAAAACTAAAGATATAAAAAGAGTATGTTCCATAATGCTTTTTAAAAGATTTGTAAAAAATGGTATTTTGGTGGCTACATAATGCCTTTAGATACTATGAGAGCTCGTCTCCATGGAGGAGGCTTCCAAAGTTTCAGGTCAATTGCTCCAAGTCCTGTGATTCAAATATATCACAACTCAGTACATTATATATGTATATATGTGTATTTAGAAATGTATGTGTGCATATGTAACAATAATAATCAAAGAAGAGGGCAAGAATTTGAGGGGGAGGTGGGGGGG
>NW_008451091.1:0-562 GCF_000622305.1 Nannospalax galili
ATAGGTTGGGCCACAACTGTTCATCCAGATGTGCATCTAAGGTCCTGTAACAGTGGACCTACAAAGTGAGAACCTCCTAGGCATGTAACAAATATAAGAGAGCTTGCATTACAAAGTCTACCACACTCAGACCAGTGTCAAGAGGATGGGGTCTCCCTACATCACCTTGTAAAAATCATGAAATGGCACACCCTCTGGGAGAAGACAGTAAGGAAGAGTTAAAATAATATGTTGGGACTAGGGAAATGACTCGGTCGGTAAAGTGAGTGCCATGCAAGCAAGAAGACCTAAGTTCAGATCCCCAGAACCCATGTAAAGCCAGATATGGGGACACTTGTCTATAACGCCCGTGCTCCTATGGATAGATGGCAGAATGAGACTGGAGAATCTCGGAAGCTCATGGGCCAGTTACCCTGGAAAGTGCAGCACTGAACATAAGAAATCCTGTCTCAAACAAGGTGAAAGGTGAGAAATGACACCAGATGTTGCCCTCTGGCCTCTAAGTGGTACACACATGCCCACACTCACTCACGTGAACACATACACACAACATATACACAGA
>NW_008451092.1:0-562 GCF_000622305.1 Nannospalax galili
CCCCAATGTGTCATCACAATGCTCCAATGTGACATCACAATGCTCCAATGTCCAATTACAGTATTCCAGGTGGCATCACAGTGCCCAAATGTGCCATCACAGTGCCCCAGTGTGCCATCAAAATGTTCGAATGTGAATTCACAATGCTCCATTTGCAATCTCAATGTTCAGTGTGCCATCACAATACACCAATGTGTTACCACAATGCTCCACTGTATCATCACTATGCCCAATGTGCCATCACAATGCTCCAGTATGTCTATAAATGCTCCATTTTACATCACAATCCTCAGTGTGCCATAACAATGCACCAATGACACATCACAATGCTCAATGATCTTAACAATGCCACAGAGTGCCACGAAAATGCTTCAATGTGACATCAAAATGCTCCAATGTGTCATCACAAAACTCCAATGAGACATATCCATGCTCAGTGCGCCATCAGAGGCCCCAGTGTATCATCGCGATGCTCAATGTGCTATCACTCTCCTCCAATGTGACATCACAGTGCTCAAATGTGCCATCCAAATGCTCAGTGTGCCATAACAAAGCACCAATG
>NW_008451093.1:0-562 GCF_000622305.1 Nannospalax galili
ATTTATTTATTTATTTATTTTGAGATGGGGTCTTGCTACATTATCTAGGCTTATCTCAAACTTATAGGCTCAAGCAATCCCTCCAGCTCAGCTGCCTAAGTAACCGGTACCACAGCTATTTAGCTTTTTCTAATTTTCTTAGAAATACTATAGCCAGTCAACCAGCATGGCCCACATCTACCTACCTTCTGAAAACTTTCAGGACACCAGTTTTTCCCTCATGGATCAGCTTCTATTCTCCTCCTCCTACTGCTCACAGCTCCTGGCCCCAAATCAATCTATCCTACCCCTCCTCTCAAAAGCTGTCAAGGGTTTCAGTCTTTCAATGATTTCCATCATAAGCACAAACTAGTGAAAGTGGTATAAAATGGGAACTTGATGAATATTTGAATAATGAGTGAAAAAAATAGTACATGTTCACCCATCAGTATGAATAAGGTGCCCTATGATCACAGACAGAGGCAGGGAGGCATGTGCACATATGAGTTGGGCCCTCCTGGCTCAGGAGGAATGTACCTAATTTCAGATAGCACAAGAGGCAAGTGGAGAGGGAGTTAGATAA
>NW_008451094.1:0-560 GCF_000622305.1 Nannospalax galili
TGTGTGTGTGTGTGTGTGTGTGTGTGTGTGTGTGTGGTCACGTGTGGGAGAAGGTAAGCATGCACATGTGTGCACATGCATGCAGAGGCCAGAGGCCATAACCACCTTATTTTTGAAGGTAAGATCTCAGTGAAGCTGGAGCTCACCAATTTGGCAAGCCTCAAAATCAGCATGTCTCCATGCCTCCACCCAGCACAGGGGTTACAGCTTACACCACTGTGTCCAGCTTTTCATGTGGGTCCTGAGGATCCTAAATCAAGTCTTTATGCCCTTAAGGCAGGCACTTTACCAAATGAACCATCTCTCTGGCCTCTATTCATCACTTTATTATCAGTTTTTAGAGTATACTGAAACCCTAGGGCTGGGGATGCACCTCATCAGGAGAAGGCTTGCCTAGCATGTAAAGAGCCCTCGGTTCTACCTCTAATAACTGGGAAAAAGCAGTCAAATGCAATCTTGTCTGCTCCAAGAGACAGGGAAGTTTTTGCTTTTCAATATCCACATAAACATCTGAAATTTTATATATGTGTATGTTTCAATCCCGTGCAGTCGTTACTCCT
>NW_008451095.1:0-562 GCF_000622305.1 Nannospalax galili
TTAGCTGCCATGTGGGTACTGGGATTTGAACCCGGGTGTTCTGCAACAACATCCAGTGTTCTTAACTGCTGAGCTGTCTCTCCAGCCCCTAAAAAGTCTGTTTTCCTTTAAGTACTTTTTAAATGATGATAATTTAGATCTCATCGCTTCAGAGCTTCCCAAGAGCAATAAGTAAGCTAATACTCCTAGCTAAAACAGTGAGTGCAGTTGGAACAGTGACATCAGTTGGCAGTGGCTGGCTCTTATTTGGAGATGCAAGAAGTCACTAGTGTTTGCTCATATGATCTGGAGGGTTTCTGTTATGTCGATGTGATGGAGAAAAGCTATTTTATTTTGTAAAGGTGTGATCTGTTATTTTAGTTTTCAGTGTCTCCCACAACCTTTCTTACAAGTGTATGTGCATGGCTCACAAGTGAGCAATTGTTCACTCTTATCCTTTCCCGCTGAAGGCTTGAGAACCAGCAGTGTGATGAAATGTGTAGCTCAGGACCTCTGACTGTACTTTGGATGCTGAGTGGAGGGGGTTACATTAGCCTATGGAGGGAGACCGTGCTAGACTAGG
>NW_008451096.1:0-562 GCF_000622305.1 Nannospalax galili
CCACTGCTTCTTCATAATATTGACAGGATTTCAATCCTGACTTCCATTTTTCTAGTACTATCCCATCTGTGTGTACCCAATGATCATGACATCACCTGCTACAGAACTTTATGTCTATTATCTGAGATCGTATAGTGTTCAGTTTTTATTACTTTTATTGCACGTATGTGTGTGCATATGCCACAGCACATGTGTGGAGATCAGACAACAACATGAGCCAGTTTTCTCCTTCTATCATATGGGTTCCAGGGATTGAACTCAAGTCGTCAGGCCTGGTGACAAGCACCTTTACCTGTTGAGCCCTCTCACCAGCCCAAGATATGATAATTTCAACAATACCTTTTCTTCTTCCACTCTCCCATGGTAGAAACTTTGGTTTGCTATAAAATTCTAGAATTGCACACGTCTCCTCTTTGATCCCTGAGCTAGACTGTGGGGGATGGCTCGGTTGGTAAAATGTTCACTTTGCAAGCACAAGGACCTTAGTTCAATTCCCAGAACCCATGTCAAAAACAGAAACAAAAGAAACCCCCACAAAAGAACAAAAACAATAAAACTCCAG
>NW_008451097.1:0-562 GCF_000622305.1 Nannospalax galili
CACACACACACACACACACACATCTCGCTCTCTGCTTCTTAGTCTCTTTGTCTGCCTTTGTATTTCTCCACTCACCAGATCCATTGCTACAGTTTCCTAGCTTGCAGTGAAATTCTACCTGGCTGAGAAAACATGGCTCTACCACTGTTTCTCAAAGGACCTGAAGCACATCCCACAAATCTCTTTCTATAGAGCCCATTTGCAAAAATGAAAATAAAAGTTTTGGCTACTTTATTTTGGATCACAGAATGTTTTAAAACAATGGTGGTAACTACCATTGGAATGGAATAACAAATATTTGTGGAACATCACTGGGTGAGTTCCATAACATTCTATAGACTTGCTCACTCTGTGAGGGCAATGTTAACAGCTTGATTTTGTATAATGGAAGTGTCTAGAGGTTAGAAACCCATCTAAACCCAGGCCAGAAGGAATGATTAGAAATCAGAATTTATAGTCAGATCTAGCTGAATCTAACCAATGGTGTTTCTCTCAAGGGAAATGCTAACAGAGAGAGCCATGAGCTATGTACCTGTCAGACTTGTTCCACATGTCCTCTCTC
>NW_008451098.1:0-562 GCF_000622305.1 Nannospalax galili
AAAAAACAATAGACTAATTTGTTTGGCAGAGGAAATTTAAGACAGGATAGCTTTCAGAGTGTGGCATGGCTACTAAAATTTAGCAAGGAAAATAGTAGAAGCTATTTTAAAGTTGCCAAAGATGCTGAGAAATCAGCTGTAATTAAAGAAAAGTTGAAGAAATTAGCACCATTAAAAAGAAACTATTCTACACCTGGAAGGCCTTGTGAACATGCAAATTCATTTGAAAGGAGGGTCCTTAAACCACAAATGCCACTGAAGGGGGCCCTGCTCTGAAACAACCACCCAGGGAAGTATTGTCCCAGGGGAAGAAGGTTGTAGTTTAAGAAAAAAAGATATGTTTGGGTTTCAGGTTGACAAGGGGTGGATTTGTAATGATTAATATTGTCAACTTGACAAGATCTGGAGTCACCTAGGAGATAAGCCTCTGTGAGGGGAAATTCTAGATTGGGTTAATTGAGGTCTGCAGACCTACCCTAAATATGGGTGGCACTATCCATGAGCTGGGGTCCTGGACTAAATAAAAAGAGAAAAAGGAAAAGGTAGCTGAACATCAGTGTTC
>NW_008451099.1:0-562 GCF_000622305.1 Nannospalax galili
AAAGGGAGTCTTTAGGAGGGATAGTGGAGATTGGATTCCTGTGTTAGCCTGTGGGCATGTCTGCAACAGATTATCTTAATTCTGTTAATTGATGTAGAAAGACCCAGTCCATTGTGGGTGGCTCCATTCTATACTCTCTACATGTCTGCATATGAGTACACAGATATGTACATGCACACATGTACACACACAATCTAAAAATAGAAAAGAATACATATGCAATACTGGGCACCCACTAGGCAGTACGTCAATACATATGTTGGCTATTACATTTTTCTGATGTTAACAGTGACCTCTGGACCCACAGCGGCCAGCATATAACAGATTAACTAATATTTTACGTGTTTTAAATTATGCAGAGTTCAGGGCTTCAGTGTGACGTGTCTGTGTGCCTTTAATATGCCTTGCTCACATCTGCCCCTCTATTCTAGTTCCCTGTCCTCCGTTTTCCCCTTTGTCCTACATCCCCCATCCTTGCCCCACGTGCCCCAGTTGCACCCTAGATTCCAGATATGAGAGAAAACCTGTGGTATTTGTCTTTCTGTTCAAGTGCTCAATCCTC
>NW_008451100.1:0-562 GCF_000622305.1 Nannospalax galili
CATCTCCTTTGGATCTATAATAATTGCGATGATGATATACAGTCATAAGGTTTGCTATGAGAATTAATCAGAAAATTCATAATTAACCTAGTATATTAATTATTTATAGTGTTCTAGGCAATAATATAACCACTCTCTTAGTGTTAAATTATAGTACCAGCATTAGTCCCATATTGTAAATAAAGAATTTGAGGCACAGAGATGTTGTTGATTGACTGGTCCAAGGTCATATACCTCATTAAAGTGATACCACTAGGATTGGAAACCACAGTCTTAGTCCAGAGGGTAAGCTCCTAACCACCATGTTCTGGTGTCTCATTTTCCTATTTAATAGGACAAAATAATGCTTTAAAATCCCTAGTGTGCCATCACACTATTAATGAATAGTGAACTGTTTTATAAAGGTCAACATCAATTATGTCACCTCCTATTTCAAGATGTTTTAAACTGAGAAAGTAGAAAAACCATTCAGGTATGCACTTTAAAATGTTTTACAAGCTCAGTGTAGTGGCACACACTTGTAATCCTAGTTCTTGGGAGGCTAAGGCAAGAGGAGTTTGGT
>NW_008451101.1:0-562 GCF_000622305.1 Nannospalax galili
CCCCAGATGCCCCAGGTCTCCAGAGAGCAGCCTGTGCTTTCTCATACCATGCACCCTCACATGACTGGCACAGGACGCTAAGGCCAGTGTGCTTGATCTCAAGTTAGCAGTGATATCCCAGCTGTGTGTCCAAAGCAGCAGACTTATATTACCCATGTTCTAGAAGGCACTATGCTGAAGGAGAAAACCCCAAGGACAGTATCCAATAGAAATCCTGGCTGCAGACCCAGCAGGCCGCACCCCAGAAGAGATGGCTCTAGGCAAAGGCTGAGCAGATGGCAGCAGAGGAGGCAAGAACTGGACCAGCCCAAGGTGTGTGTACAGCAGGACACCTGGGCCATGACCTGTGAGGACAGCTGGAGATGCTCCCCTGGCCATCTAGGCCTTGTTGGGTACCAGCCTACAGGTGTTCATTTCAAGGGGCCTCTGGGGGTGAAAAAGTAATCGCTCACCTAAAGACTGTGACAGGCCCAGCAAGATGCTGCTGGTGAACGGAGGGCATGCACCTTGCTGTCTGAGGCATGCTGGACTCTACTTTCTGTCTCTGTCCCTCAGCCTCTAC
>NW_008451102.1:0-562 GCF_000622305.1 Nannospalax galili
CTGACCTCTGTGGGCATTGCATGACACAGGTGCATTTATACACATACAGGCAATATGCTCATACACATAAAGCATAAATAATAAATATGTTTTTAAAAAGATAGACAACTAGGTGTGGTACTCTAATGACAGTCGCATGATGCAAATGGTGGCGACCTTCTGGTCCTGAAGGACTTCAGGGCTCTCTCTGGCAAGGGCCCATGTTCACATGCTCCTGTTTGCCCTCAAACCCCACTCTTCTCCAACATAAATGCTCCTCTTCCATCTCATCCCCTTCTTGCCCCCTCACCTTTCCTTACATTCCTGCATCATCCTTCATCTTCCAGGTCCTTCTCTTGCTATACTTCAGTCTGCTCCTGTGGAGCAGCTTGTCTTCCTGCTCTAAACTCCCAGTTTAACACACAAGAGGGACAATACACCCTTCTCCACTGCCCCTGAGCACAGTCCATGTCTCCCTGAGGGGACCCTGGGCCCTGAGGGCAGAAACTATGCCTGGTGTGTTGTCTCATCCCAGTATCCAGCTGGAGGTTCAAAAGACACCTCCTGTGCCAAGCACAGGACT
>NW_008451103.1:0-562 GCF_000622305.1 Nannospalax galili
GCAGGAATGTACTTAGAGTGTCAGCATGAAGCTTTTAGGCTTTTAAAGCATGTATTTTCCACTGTTCCCTGAAATATAGATGGGTTGCAATGTCAAGACGTGGGTTTTACTGCATCCTGAGTTCAAATCTCTCCACTGACCAGCTGTGATTTTAATATCTGCTGATCCTTGAAACCCCAGGCATTCATTTGCAGGTAAGATATAATACTGGTACGTAAAGTGCTTGGCAGGTGCTGAGTTCACTGATGGAGAACTTTTGTGATGACCTAGAGACCCCATCTCCTTTTCCTCTGCCCATCCCTCTCACCAAAGCTCTACATGGTAGCAAACTCTCTTACCAGTGGGGAGTTCAGCAGGGACAGGGATGGGACAGCACAACCTCCCGCTGTACGTACAGCACACCACCAAACAACCTCTTGTTGCTTTTGCTGCCGCTGACTGAGATGATGGCAGGGCATCCATGCCAAAAAATAGAAGAACCAGAGGCTGTGAAGATGGCTCAGTGGATAAAGCACTTGCCATGCAAACAGGATTGGAGTTTGAATCCCCAGTAGCCATGTAA
>NW_008451104.1:0-562 GCF_000622305.1 Nannospalax galili
TGTATTTTCATTTTGATTGATTTTTATATTTCTCTTCTGAACTTTATGACTTGGAGATAAAATGAAGTTGGCACTGACCACTTGATATTAAAGGATGCAGTGAACACATGCTCTTAAAAGAAAATTGGATCCGTGATGTGACTATTTTTATTTAATGTCAGGTAGTCACAACTTGTTAAGACCTGATTTTCTTAAGACCCTGCAATTGCACTTATAATAAGAATTCATTTTTGGTGTTCAGTGTATTCATGTAGCGGGACTTCATCTGCAAATTGCCAGTAATTTTCCTCTTGTAGTAGGTTGATTCTGCATATAAATTTCTATTACTGGAATATAGATTATTTGTAACTATATATTATATATACAGTAACATAATGGTGCTCATAGTTCAGATAACTATTGGTACTGGTGTTCACGTCCTGAGATGGACACTATATTGCAGTTCTGGAAGACACCCTTGTGAGAAGCTGCTAAGGGAAGGTTACACAAACTTTGTATTATTTATCTTTGTCTTACTATGGTAAAGTTCCCAAGTAAACTGACACAGAGAGAAATGGCTTAT
>NW_008451105.1:0-562 GCF_000622305.1 Nannospalax galili
GATGATGTTATTTTTATTTTCTAGGATGCAGCGTCATGATTTAGGTAATCCGCCACTCCCATCTTCTTTGTGTGCTCTGTCTTAGACTGTTCCTGTCATCACCTCTCTCCCCTGCTCCTAGCTGATAATTCATCATCGGTGATTTCTGTACTTCTATTCCATTGTCATTTTTCCCCATTACATTGTCACTTACTCATTTAAGCTGGACATTTCTAGGATGTGGTGGTATTTACAGCACTCAACATGCAGGTTGTAGTTGTTGGTTTGAGTATCTGTCTCCCTAACTAAGCTTCTGTCTTAACCCGCAAGCAACTATATTCAGAAGTTTTGTTGCTAACTTTTGCACAGCAAAGTAGGTGCTCAACTGATATTTTTAAATAAATGAATGTTTATAATATTCACCAACATTTATCAAAGAAGTTGGTGTAGTAAATGCATTGGATAACAGTACCCAAAATGAACACTGACACTGATGGTGGTGTTAGGAACCATTGAGTGAGAAAATGTATAGTGATCAAATCTGCCATAAACATTTTCATATCAGAGACCACTTGAATTTTAT
>NW_008451106.1:0-561 GCF_000622305.1 Nannospalax galili
TATGGTCGTGTCACCTGCCCCATCTGACTTGCAGATGGTCGTGTCACCTGCACCCACTGCCGTAAAGATGGTCTTGACACCTGCCACCTCTGACATGTAGATGTTCGTGTCACCTGCCCACTCTGATGTGCAGAGGGTCACGCCATCTGCTCATTCGGACGTGCAGATGATCGTGTCACCTGCCCTTTCTGACGTGCACATTGTCATGTCACTTGCCTCCTCTGATGTGCTGTTGGTCGTGCCACCTGCCCCCTGACTTGCAGATGGTTGTGTCACCTGCCCCCTCTGTTGTGCAGATGGTCGTGTCACCTGCCCTCACTGATATGCACATGGTTGTTTCACCTGCCTTCTCTGACGTACACATGGGCGTGTCACCTGCCTTTTAAGTTGTGCACATGGTCGTGTCACCTGCCCTCTTTTATGTGCACATGGTTGGGTCACGTGCCCTCTCTTCCATAAAGATGGTCGTGTCACCTGGCCCCTCTGACATGCAGAAGTACGACTCACCTGGCCCTCTGACGTGCACATGGTCATGTCACCTGCACCCTCTGACGTGCACAT
>NW_008451107.1:0-562 GCF_000622305.1 Nannospalax galili
CCTGGAACAAAGCTACTTCATTTGACTGGCTAAAATTTTGCTCCTCTGTTTAAAATCTTTCCAATATAGTCCTCAGAGCAGAGGGAATGGGCCCAAGATGATCAGGCACCTGGGTTCCACTCCTGCCCACAGTGCAGATCACCACTCATTTCTCAGCTACTGAGTGGCACCGTGCATGCCAGTGCACTCCAGACCCCTGAGAGGCCACTAAGGCCACACTGGAGAAACTCATGAAGGCCTTCAAATCACTCAGGTAGTTCCAGCAGCAGCAGGAGCAGCAACCTCTGCCACCACAGCCTCCACCATTATTATCCAGATGGCTGTCGACTTATGAGATTTCCAAGGAACTATGTGATTAATGCAAGGGCAAAGTCCTCTTCAAGACTCTCCTCTGATAACCTTTCATCTTTGGTAGCATAGGCTTCTACAATCATCTGCAACCCATAGGGAGGGATGGCTTTCAGTGACATGTCATCAAGGCCCATCTGGGTATAAATGTTCAGAGCTTCCCCATAATCTCCCTCCACATACTTTAACTTGGCCACGATCAGATTGGATTCTT
>NW_008451108.1:0-562 GCF_000622305.1 Nannospalax galili
GAGAATAAGCTGGAAAAAGCCAAAGTCGAGGTGGCATTCCAGCTGATGATGGTGCACTACTTGGGAAACACAATGGGGCCTGAGGCAGGCAAAGGCCATGAGGATAAAGCCCTGCAGATAGCTGAGCATGGTGCCTAAGAAACAGAATAAATAGACCTGGCAACTGATTGGACAAAGAAAATGAGTGGCAGGGATTAAAGATGGCACCTGGAAACCTCAAATGTTTCAAAACATTGTTAGGATGTCATACAAGAATGGCAAAGTTCTGGGAGGCCATCATGGGCTGTGGCAGTAGTCTGTGTAATTCTGGGAGTCTCTTGGACTACGCTGACCAACAACTCGGAGGAAGGTTTCTCCTGCCTGGCACTGTTTCTTGTTGTACTTCAGTTATGCACATGCACTCATGTACAGACACTGTGTATAATTTTTTAGTAGGCTTTTGAACTAATACATTTTCCTCTGGTTTTTCACACCAATGAAGCATTATTTACCTCCTTTAGATTGTAAGAGCCAGGAGAGGAGGTGCATAACCACAAGGAAATAGAGTCTTACAGGCTCCTGG
>NW_008451109.1:0-562 GCF_000622305.1 Nannospalax galili
CACTTTCAACACCAGAACCATGCAGGAGACTCTCACACATTACCAAGTCCTACTTCAAGCTAGAGAAGGAGGCTTGGGCTCCTTCTCGACCACATCTTCTGTGCGCTGACCCTGAGGAAATATTTCCCAGAAGATTTCACCACAGTTACGCTGATCTCTTATTACTTACAGCTGGTTTTTCAGCCCCAGATAACCAGTATCAATTTTTCCAAGAAAGCAAAGGTTTTATTTCAGGTTCTGGTCTCCTCTTAATCACAGCTGAGTCTTCAGCCCCAGCCAACCAGAACTAATAGATTCTCAACTCAAAATATCACACAAACTGCCCAGATGTCTCTGATTCCCTTTGAAGCTTCATAAGCCAAACTACCACTGTCCTCAACACTTTCAGCATAACTGTTCCAACCTCCACAGCGACAAACTCTGAGCACTCAATGGCTTTTCCAGCCCCAAATTGCAAATGCGTCCACAGTCCTCCAATGTTAGGTCTGTTATAGCAGTTACCACCCACTTAGTATCAATTTCTGTTCTAGTTTGTTTCTCCATTGCTGTGACAAAACACTCT
>NW_008451110.1:0-562 GCF_000622305.1 Nannospalax galili
CCAGCACCTACATGGCAGCTAACAACTATCTGTAACTCCAGTTCCAGGGGCTCTGACACCATCTTCTGACCTCCACGGGCATTGCACAATACAGGTACACTTATATTCATGCAGGCAATACACTCATACACATAAAAATAAAAATTAAATATTAAATATTAAAAACAAAACCTTCCTTCTTCATTGAGTACCACCTGCTTTCCCCCAGGTAATAATATACTTCGGTCAAGTCCAACATTAAGCTTCTTCAAAATAGTGCATTTTCCCTAATATATACACACATACACACATGTACATAATTAGCTTCTTGAGAATCTTATATAATATGTTTTGATGATATTGGCCTCCCTTCCCCAATTCCCTCCAGGCCCATCTCCCTTCCTTTCCCACCCAAATTTGCATCTTCTTTAAAAACAAACAACAATAACAACAAAACCCATCAAGTCCAATTTGTGTTGCCTATATACTCTTAAATGTGTGGTCACCCAGTGGAGCATGGTTGACAGCCAGGGCCACCCCCATAGAGAAAACTATCTCTCTTTGTACAGCTATCAGTTGCCAA
>NW_008451111.1:0-562 GCF_000622305.1 Nannospalax galili
GTACATTACTCTCTTCAGTTCACCAGCATAAAAATGTGAAAGCTTAGCACTATCTTCCATTTGGCTGACTTGTACTAAACATACATTCTTTGAAGATTCACGTCTATAACTCGAAACCATACTAACCTGAGGTCGAGTTATTTGTCCAGATTCTTACTAGGAATTATGTTTATTTCTGTCAAATGATAAACTATTATTACCTCTTTCTAGAAGTTTTGTGAAAGATTTTAAACTTTAAAATGAGTTCTTAAGGAGTAGCTATATCTCTTATTTCCCCTACTTTTTTCAGTCTCCATAAAAAGCTGCTTTAACTATTCCAGATAAAGTTTTGTGGTTTCTTGTAAACATAACATCATGAAGTTGTTTTCAACCGAAGTGTCTGGAAAATAGGAATTTATACAGCTGTTAAAAGATGGTTGTTTTAAGTGTGCTTCTCATCTTCCAATTCATGTGAGGCAGCTCTGAAGTATTAAGACCAATATAAAGCTTAAGATGCAAGTTTATTCAAGTCAATAATGCATAAAAATGTTAACATCTTAAATGCCAAAGTCTTAATGTATAA
>NW_008451112.1:0-562 GCF_000622305.1 Nannospalax galili
ATGATATTATTTTTGAGTTAGTGGAATACATTCCAAAATGTTTCACATGACGGTTACAGGGGCACGAGGTCAGATTTAGACATGGGCAAGGAATGGGTGCTAAAAGTTAAAGATAACCACAGATAAACATTCGTTAAACTCTTAATCTGCAATGTTCCAATATCTTCACAATCACGGAAGTTTTAATCAGTCAATGAGCCTTTGTAGAAGGTTCAGTATAAGGTGTGTCTTCTTTCTAGGAACTTTCATTCGTAATACGTACAGAATCTATTTTCCCATGTCTATAATTATGATAATAAAAGTGGCTCAACCCAGATGTGGTACAACACAATCCTTTGCCCACACAGAAAAGACGACAGAGTTGGATCAACTGGTTTACACTGCACACTCTTTAATACTAGAATTTTATCCTTGATCATAATTTTAGGATTCGTTTAAAGGGACATTTTAATAACCAAGGTCACTGGAAAAGAAAAACCATTAAATGTCCAAGAGCCATTAAATTTTCAGAGGGTACATTTTCCCTATGTTTGCTCTTTGATGTGTGTAAATGCTATGCACA
>NW_008451113.1:0-562 GCF_000622305.1 Nannospalax galili
ATCCTTTCAGTTAGTTCTCTGTGTTTATTTTCAGTATCTTTATGATTTTATCTGAAAGGGGGGTGATGAGTCATTGGTGATTCTTAATATAATTTTTGCTGATGGTTTGTGTTAGATGAGCTCCTATTTTCTTTGTTTGCAATATTATTAAACATAGTTCTTTGATCAAATTAAAATATGTTGTGGAGATAATTTGTTCCTATACATCTCAGAAATAACCATTTGACAGTAATATTATAGGATAGTGGGCCACAATCATGATTACAAACAGACAAGGACTTTTAACCTCTCCAGTGTGGCTTCAAAGAATCACCTGGAAAAGACAAGTATGAAAATCTCCCCCCAAAAAGGATATAAGAAATCTTTCTCAAAAAAAATATTTATCTCTTGGGGGAAAAATTATCAACAGTCTTACCTACCTGTGAACACTTTGAACTGTAATACTGACCATAGCGGCACAATGTAGCCAGCGGCCAAAAGTGATGGGAATAACCAATTCTTTTCTAATTAGAAATTTCCACTTAAGGGATTGCATGCCTGATTCTGTAAATATATCTGAGAA
>NW_008451114.1:0-562 GCF_000622305.1 Nannospalax galili
AGCTATTGGCGAATGGTTCCTGGAGGGTGAAAGAGAGTAGATCTTCTTTAAGGCAGTGACACTAAATAGGCTGACTAGACTCCAGTGGATGAATTTACACTGAGGGACACCTGGATAGAAATGCTGGACTGGATAAGAATTAACATATATGAAAGACTATCCAAAATCTGGTGGGGGGGTATGGAGGGTGGAGAGGGGTTCTAAATTTGATCAAGATGTGGTATATAAATTTGCAAAAACTCAATGAAATGTTAAAAATGAAAAAAAGAGGATGTGAAATTGGGAGACATGGCAAAGGTAATCTTGGAGGAGTTGTGGTAGGGGGAGCCAGTGATGGATTGATCAAAATACTTTGTATACACATACAGAACTATCAAGTAATAAATAAAAATATTTTAAAAAATAACAAACTAATCCATGATTATGACTTGAAAGTATTCATACAAGTAATTAGTGATAAGATTATATATTTTTAATATTGTATTTATTGTTTGTATTTTCATGTGTATAAGCATACTACCTGCATGTGTGTAAGTGCATATGTGTCATGCAATGTGTTCAG
>NW_008451115.1:0-562 GCF_000622305.1 Nannospalax galili
CCTGCCTCTGCCTCCCAAGTGCTGGGACTACAGGTGTGTGCCACCATGCCAGGCTTTTTTTTTCTTTTTTTTTAATATTTCAGATGTTCTTCATTTCTTCAATACGCTGTAACTGAATGGGTACACAATGCTTTTACAAGGTTTTGCAGCTATCCAGGATTTCACCAGTGGCATGATTACTGATCTCTCCATTCCTTCATTGTGACTTGAGGTCCATTCAGACTCAGTCCACACTGAATTCATTCCATGGAAAAGCTCTACTCTACACCAGTTTGTGCTGCTGTGTATGTCCATATGACAACCCAGAAACTGGCTCTGCTAGTTGACATAGCACAGCCGTTATTTGTCACAGAAACCAGGTGTGCACTTCAGGGGCTCTGCCTGCCATTTCTTTGCTGAGTGTCTGGAGTTTGCAGATAACTTAAAGAGTTTGGTGTGCATTCTTTCCAGATACCCTTGAAAGAGCCTTGAAAAACAGATCCCTAGGGGCTGGAAAGATGGCTCAGTGGTAAAGAGCACTGACTGCTCTTGCAGAGGACCCGGTTCGATTCCCAGCACCCAC
>NW_008451116.1:0-562 GCF_000622305.1 Nannospalax galili
AAAGAAGAAAAGTTATGCTTTTCTGAGTAAGAACTCATAAAAGCAGGCAGCGTTAACATGGCTCCACTTCACAGAAGGTGAGAATGTTGGGAAGGAAAACACATTACGTCATGAAGGGAATGATTACTTATCCCATCTCTGTAGCATGGGTTAAAGGAATCAGTGTTCCTTAGGGGTGGTGCCTAGGCCAGGTGATTGACCAGCCCACTGGGATTAACTCTTGGAGGAGGTGTTTGTTGGCACTCAGAGGTTGGTGCCACACTTTTGACTGGCAGGAAATAGCTTTCCCTTAAGGGCCTCTAGTGCTATGACACAATCCTACTTTTTCTCTTCTCTGTACTTTTAGAATTTCTGTAAAAACTCGAGCATTGGCTTTAAATATAATTACTGGCCTCTGTGGAGTAAAATAACAATGAAAAGAAAAGTTAACCTTGAAAAGCAGCAAACAGAAACATCCCATTTGCCAGTTGTCTTTTAAATTATATATTTGGGCCTTTAATTTCTACACTCAGGAGGCAAAGGCAATGGATCTCTATGAGATCAAGGTCAGCCTGATCTACAT
>NW_008451117.1:0-562 GCF_000622305.1 Nannospalax galili
GGTCCTGTGAAGGGAAACTCACCACAAAAGTAAAAGACAAGGGTGAGTACCAAGAGGGCACAAATGAAGCAAAAAAGGACTGTGAGCCACTCAGACATATACCACCCTGACATGCAGAGATTTATCAGATCCAAATGTCTTGGGCTTAGTGAGGGAGTTCCAACGGCCATAATACCCTCGGCTGCATGCTCACACAGTGTCTCCAGGACAGGCAACAGGATGAGCCGAAGCCTGGGCTCTGAGTTTGGGGTGGATTCACAGGGATGAGCCAAGGAATAAAAGCTGCAGATGTGGGCTTCAGGACCACACAGCAGAGTGTGCCTTCCTGATTTAACAACAAATATGACAGGGTAGAAGGGAAAGAGGAGGGGGCCTATCTCTCACCCTTGAGCAGCTGAAGGGACAGACAAAATCCAGGGCCTACTCATAGAACAAACCAAAGTTGGGGGCGTCACCAACGCCGGGGGGCCAAGAACACTGTTCGGGTGCCAGTTCTTGCAGGTTCTCTTGTGGGTCCAGTCCATGAGGGACTGCAGGGAAGAAGGGTTCTGGCCAAGGTGGG
>NW_008451118.1:0-562 GCF_000622305.1 Nannospalax galili
GCCTGTGTAGAGTCCTCCAAGGATGCTGCTTTCCTGAGTAGTCACATGTGCTGGTGTGGGTTCTTCCATGATGCAGTGGCTTTTGAATCATCCATGCTCCTGTAACAACCCTTCATCTAACTTCCTGTAACTAACCCCACTAAACTCACTGGTTCACCAAGCTAAACTTGTGTGGAATAGTTTCTTGGTCTGTTGCGGGCGGCCTTACCTGGAGGGGTGGGGGTGTAAAGAGATGATTGTTCACTTCCCCAGGAAAAGTCTCACACTGAGATAGAGATCAGAGACAAACAAAGAGACAGGTAAGAGATACAGAGATGGAGAGAGACAGGTGGGAGAAACAGATCAGAGATGGTAAGAAACAGGTAAGAGAGAGATATCTGATTAGATCTAGATGAAGAAAGATCGAGAGAGATTTGAGATTACGGGGTGGGGGATAAGCCAGAGGTGATCTTTGGCCAGCATCTAAGCCGTGGATGGTTTAATTTAAGGCTCGCTGAGGCAGGGCCTATCCTCTCAGTGCTCAGAAGGGAGGCTGAGGTAAGAAGATCATGGGCTACATAGA
>NW_008451119.1:0-562 GCF_000622305.1 Nannospalax galili
TGCAAGAGCAGTCAGTGCTCTCAACCACTGAGCCATCTCTCCAGCCCCAAGGTTGCATATTTTAATTATGCACTCTGTTTGATGGCAATCAGTCCCACAGAGCCTTGACAGAGGGTGGTGACAGCTTAGATGGAGACAAGAGAGAACAAGGTGTGACTGAGGAATTCTCTCAGTTGGCAAAGTGCTTGCTTAGCATACATGAAGCCTTAGGTTCAATCCCCAGCATAGTATAATCCCAGCACTTGGGAGATGGAGGCAGGAGCCTCAAATCAAGGTCTTCCTTGGCTACATAGTAAGTTGGAGTCCAGCCTAGGTTACATGAGACTCTGTCCTCCAAAAAAGGGAGGGATATGGGTGAGGGAAATGGCTTGGTGAGTGAGGTGTCTGCCTTGCAAATCTGAGGACCTGAGTTCAACCTCAGACCCATGAGAGAAACTGGGAGCTGGGACCCATGCACACTGGGGAAGGAGGGAGGAAGTGGGTGAGGGAGGGAGGGGCAAAGTGATTCCTGAAACTTTCTAGAAGGCACTATGGGCTGCTGGCTCCCTGTGCCCTGGAGAAG
>NW_008451120.1:0-562 GCF_000622305.1 Nannospalax galili
TGTGTCATCACAATACTCCAATGTGTCATCACCTTGTTCAGTGTGCCAACACAATACCCCCATGTGTCCTCACAATACTCCAATTTGCTGTTGCAATGTTTCATGTGACATCAGAATGCTCCAATGTGCAATCACAATACTCCAATATGTCGTCACAATGCTTAGTGTGTCTTACCAATGCCAGAATATGTCAACCCAATGCTTCAAAGTGACATCGCAGTGCTCAGGTGCCAAAACAATGCTCCAATGTAACATATTAATGTTCAATGTACCCTCACAAAGCCCTAATGTGTGAACACAATGCTCCAATAAAGAACCCTGCTCCAACGTGATGTCACTATGCTAATTGAGACATCATAATGCTCCAATGTGTCATAAGAATTCTCAATGTGCCATCAGAATGCTCAATGTGTGCTCAAAATGACCCAATGTGCCATCACAATGCCCTAATGTCCCATCACAATATTCCAGAATGTCTTCAAAAGCTCCATTTTGACACCACAATCTTCAGTGTGCAATCAGAGTGCAGCAATGTGTCATCACAGTGCACCAATGTGTCATC
>NW_008451121.1:0-562 GCF_000622305.1 Nannospalax galili
AACACAAAAGTCCACAAATGGCCAAAATATAGAGAATAAGAATCTGCAGAGTGTGGACAGGGCACTTATATTGAGTTCCACCCATGCAGGGCTCAGAGACCATTGTGGAAGAGGGGCCAGAAAGAATGTAAGTACCAGGAAGGAGGTGAATCACCATATGAAAATGCTCCTACAGGTGCCTGGGACTCATTCCATACAAATCTACAGCAATGGTGTCAGCATACATAAGACCCTTGCAAACTTGGGCAGACAAAACCCAGTACAGAACTGTGGAAATGAACAGCAAGCCCCAAACTTAGTTGAAGAATTGTTGGCAGCTGTTTATTGCTAGGTGAGGAAGAGCTGATCTTCTTGAAGGGAGAGACTCTAGATAAGCTTACTAAACCCTGGTGGATAAACTTGCACTGAGGAACATCTCAGGACACTAACTTTACATAATATGCCTTCATATAAATGACAGAATATATCAACTCCAGAGGGGGGCTATGGGAGGGTGCCAAAGGAGAAGGGCTATAAAGATGATTTTATGTATGAAATACACAAAAATTCAATAAAAATTTTA
>NW_008451122.1:0-562 GCF_000622305.1 Nannospalax galili
TCCCTCCCTCCTTCCTTCCCTCCCTTCTTTCCTCCCTTCTTTTTTTCCCTTCCTTCCTTTCTTCCTTTCTTTCTGTTTTTCCATGCTGGGAACTGAATCTATGGTCTTGAAAGTGTCAGATAAGTATTCTACTACAAGGCAAAATCCCTAGCCCTTGACTTTGAGAGACAAGGTCTCAATATGTAGCCCAAGACAGCCTTGAATTTATAGTCCTCTTGCCTTTTCCTTCTGAGTGCTGGGATTATAGGCATGTGCCACCACGCCTGATACTAGAAATCTTTTTGATTGTAGCTACAAATCAAGCAGGTTTCCTATAAAACTTTAATGAGAAAATTCAATTTACCAGACCAGAGTTTGATGAGCAGAATTTTATTGTACCCCATTTCCTAATAATTTGTGCAACATTTAGGCAAGTCATTTTACTTCTCTAATCATTATTTTCCTAGAGTAAGGGAGGAGGCATTGCCTAAAGGCTTTTTAAAAATCTGTGATATTCTGCATGAAGAAAAGTTCTCAAAAGTATTTGGGAGCTTGTATCTAATCCTTAAAAGATTTTAGGGTT
>NW_008451123.1:0-562 GCF_000622305.1 Nannospalax galili
GGTGCCAGCTGGCCTGGAACTTGCTATATAGACCAGGCTGGCCACTATTTCACAGAGATCCACCTGCTCTCCTTCGTGAGTGCTGAGATTAAAGGCATAAGCCACCACACCCTATAGCATCACTAAATTTTTTGATCAAAATGCAGAAACAATGTCTGATAGCTTGATTGTGCTCTTCAGTCCTAAGAGATGGCACTGCAAGAGGAGATGCAGAACACGAGGAGGGAACACTGGTCTTCACTTTCATCTTCATTCTGTCCTGGCTTTGCTTCTGATTCTGGGTATCAACAGTATTCTTCCCTACAGTACCCTGTATAATACATTTATGCAGGATCCATTGAAAACCACCCATTTTTGGAACTAGGAGAGTGATACAACTTAGCACTTGGTGTCAAATCAAAATTCCTATGAAACTTTCACTTTCCCTATATAATTGAATAGCGTAGGCAAACTCACTAAAGGAAAAGGAAATTTATTGAAGACATACATATGGTCAAGACTTGGACTCAGAAAGAGATCAAAGATTAAATAAAATGTGTTTTTATTGTTGCATCTCTATGAA
>NW_008451124.1:0-562 GCF_000622305.1 Nannospalax galili
TTTTTATTGAATTTTTGAGGATTTCATAAAACACATTTTGATCATTTTCAGACCCTCTCCCCAATCTGCATCCCCTTCCTGCCTCCCCACTGGATTTCATGCACTTTATTATATACTTTTTTAAGATCTGTCAAGTCTGATTTGTATCCCCAAATGCCCTTCAGTGTGTCCACTGGAGCCTGGTCCACCTACCCAGTATCACAGCCTTAAAGGAAACTGACTCTCCCTCTCCTAGCAGTTACCAGTTGCCAATAGTTCCTCAGCTAGAGCTGAGGCTTCTTATCTACTTCCCCACTTATATGCTGGGACTTTTGTCTGGCCTGAGCATATGTGAGTCTTGTACATATTGTCACCACTGCTGTGAGTTCATATGAGTAATTGCCCAGCTATGTGGAAATTCTGTGTCCTTGTGGTCATCTACCACCTCTGACTCTAATAATCTTTTTACCCCTTCTTCTGCTATGATCCCTGAGCCTTGAGAGGCAGAAGTTTCATATAGATATCCTATTCAGGGATAAGCACTCTGCAGCCTCTTATTCTCTACATTAACCAGTTGTGAGTT
>NW_008451125.1:0-562 GCF_000622305.1 Nannospalax galili
GTCACTCACCCTGCAAGATGTACCCAGAAGGACTCAGGAGCCATTCAGGAAAACGATCAGCGGAGACAGGACACACCAAACTGAAGACTGCAAGCCAGAAGAGGAAACACCCACGGAAGAGTCACTGGCAAGGGAGGCTTCGGATGCCTAAAGTGTTACAGCCCAAGTGTTACAGCCTCAGGGGGCTGGGCTTTGCGTGCCCCATGTTGGGCACCAGCTGCGGCCACCACCAGCTGCGGCCACCCCTCCACTCTTCCAGTGCTGGGTGCTGTCTCCGGGAACTGCTCCTCTGCTCACTTGGGCACTGCCTACAATCGCACAGGCACTGCCTGTGAGCGCACAGGCACCGCCTCCTGGGTACCACCTACGATCGCATGGGGGCTGCCTCCTGGGCACTGCCTCTGATCGCACTGCCCTTCGTTCCTGGCTGCAGCCGCAAGCTGTGGCCACTCTTCTGCTTGCTCAGCACTGAGAAAGCTCTTCTGCTTGCCCGGTGCTGTCTCAGATGGTCGCTGCTTCTGCCTGGTCCTGGACCCCGGGGCTGGTGAGGAGACTGTGTCAG
>NW_008451126.1:0-562 GCF_000622305.1 Nannospalax galili
ACCAGTTTGGGCAGTGAAGTAGTTTATCCAACAGAGAGGAATCAATAAATACTAATTAATGATGATAATTAAGGGGGAATAAGTAGGTGGGAGACACAATGGAATGGCTAACTATGTTTCCGCTGAGATAAATTTCTCTTTTGCATGAAGTTTTCTGCCATTAGTCCCATCAGTTGCATTGAAAATCTCTTCTGTTGTGGAAAAATACCAGCTAGTAATTGAAAAGAATAGAAGCCCATGTCCATACCAATGTTCTAGACTCTACCTAGGTATATCCTTGGGGAAGCTGCTTAACCTCTTGAAACTTGCATGTCTTTGCAAGAGAAAAGCAGCAGACGAGACGATGTTCATATCCATTTCTAGCTCTACAATTCAGTTCCATTTTGTCTGGTGCTATTTTTAGCTCTTTCGATGCCTGTCAATCCAGTGCCTTTTGCAAACTGGAAAATGACTTCAAACTGTTTAGCGTTTTATTAGAGTCATCTAAAAATAAGCAGAGACCAGAAACTGCTCTATGGAAACAATGTATGTCAGCAGGCCAGAAG
Organism: Nannospalax galili; assembly: GCF_000622305.1. Classification (NCBI taxonomy): domain Eukaryota; kingdom Metazoa; phylum Chordata; class Mammalia; order Rodentia; family Spalacidae; genus Nannospalax; species Nannospalax galili. Next base: position 546 of record NW_008451126.1, read on the forward strand.
CATTTTTTGAAGGAACC
>NW_008451127.1:0-562 GCF_000622305.1 Nannospalax galili
AAAAAGATTTCCATTCCAGAAGTTTACTGTCCTCTGCATCATTATGTGAAAGGTTATGTAGGGAAGAAATCCTGTCCAACATCATAACAAATGTTATTTATGGTCTTGTAAGGCTATCTTTGTTACCTGAGTCCAAATCGTATCACATGATTCAGCAATTATATGGCATTATTAATAGCAAGCCTAGGCAGCAGTTTTTGAAATAATAAATAGCACCCACCTCTTATGCATATCCAACAGTCGTCTTTCGTGTTGTGTGTCTTAAGTTCTTCTTCAGTGACTTCAATTAACCTCCCTTTTAATCCTGTTAAATCCTTTCCACTTTTGGTCAGTCGAATCCAATCCATAAGACTTCTGCCCTGTTTTAAAGGTACCTAAAAATGGAAAATAGAAATTAAACTGGTTTCAAGTTAGTTGCTTTCCTTTCTTCTCCCTACACTTGCCTTTGGACCTTTTATTCCCATTTAAAAAGAAATGTTGGGAAGCCAAAGTGGAAGCACAGTAAGCGTGGTCAGCCAGGTTACACAGCACGAACCCCGCCTTAAAAAAAGATCAACCTCAA
>NW_008451128.1:0-562 GCF_000622305.1 Nannospalax galili
TGGAGACCGAGGCCATAGTATCCCAGACTGTCCACAAACCTACAAAGCACCAAGTGTCCCTGTCACTGCTGTATGCATATCATGCTACACTCAGAGGAAGAACCTGGCTCCATCAGCATCAATTGATCAACCCAGCTGGAGAGAGGGAAAAGAATAGCCATCAAATCCATCCCACCACCCTGGGGACATATTCCAGAGCAATGGTGGCCCTCTGGTTCTGTCCTTGAGGAGGGACAAGGGCCTGGGCACTCACCAGACAGCAATGAGAATCAAGGTTATCTTCCTGAGCTGGGGGTGTCTGAAAAGATCCAAGGCATTCCCTGAGGGGCCTTTCTTTTCTGGGACCAGCTGGAAGGAGGGACAAAGTGAGGGGCCAAGCACAAGTGTGGAGGTCTGCTTGAGGCAGGGCTGAACCTGGATCTGCTACAGGTACCTGACTCATGAGCTCTGGAGGGAATGGGCGCCTGTTCACTGAGGCTGCCTTCTGGATCAGTTGTTTGGCCTCCTCTATCCTCCCCTTGGAGAGGAGCCACCGTGGAGATTCTGGCAGAACCCTGTTGAT
>NW_008451129.1:0-562 GCF_000622305.1 Nannospalax galili
GCGTTGCACAACATGGGTGCACTTACACACATGCAGGCAATACACTCATACCCTAAAAAATCAGGAGCAGCAAAATAGTGAGTGTGATAATGGGAGAACAGGATCTAGGGTATTTTTCTAATTTAAGCAAGAAATCAAAGTAAGAATTAACTCAAACTACTCAAGATAACAAAATACCCACACTTTACCTCATTTTCTTTATATATTCATGTGAAAAAAAATTATAGATATACCGCTCCTTTACCTCAAAATACTTTACTGTGTTTCCTAAATGCAAAAAGGCATTCTCTCATACAGTCACATCATACAAATTTCAAAATGAACAACCTATTGATAAAATACTACTTATAATCTACAACCTTATTTTGTATTTACTCCAATATCAATAATATCTATCCTTTGTAACAAAAATACCAGCTCCTATATTTCTTTTTTAAAATATTTTATTATTTTTTGTATGTATGAGTGTTATGTCTTCATGTAAGTAAATACACCGGTGTCGTGCAAAGCATATGGAGGACAGAAGAGGCTGTTGGATCCCCTGGAACTGGAGTTACAGACA
>NW_008451130.1:0-562 GCF_000622305.1 Nannospalax galili
TCCCCATCATAATTTGAGTGCAATGAATATTTTGTTTTAATTATTTAAAAGTTTGAACTAACAATAAGACTCTAATATTGTAACAATTTAAATTTCTTTAAATTTCTTCCATCAGGATTTTTAATTATAGTTTCTATGATGATTTCTCCTTTCATCATCATCAGAGTTTAAGTGGGGAACATGCCTTTTTGGAACATGAATCATTTTCTTGGATTGAAATAGAGATTTCAGAATGAAAAAAAACCAACCTCTAATTAAAAAATATCTTTAAATCTTCATTTATAATATCACCATTTTCAATAAGACTCTTTAGAGACAGTTTTCCCATTTTAAGCTTCTCTTTCTTTTTAAATTATGGTATTTTTAAATTATGTAGAATTGCATACATGTGTACAATGTATTAATGAAATTCACTTCTCTTTGCCTTTCCTCCAATTCTTGCCCATGCCCCTTCCCACTTTTTTCCTCCTACTTCACGTACTCTACCTGTTTTACAAAACCACTGCTCTTTGGTCTGGAGAGATGGCTTAGCAGTTAAGAGCACTGACTGCTCTTGCAGAGG
>NW_008451131.1:0-562 GCF_000622305.1 Nannospalax galili
CTGTGGTTGTGTCACTTTCCTGCTTACAGTTTTGGCTTAACTTATCTGTTACCTTTTCCCTTATTATTATAGGAAACCGTAGTTGTGTTCTTCCCTTCTGCTGATGCCAGTTTACATCAATTATTCTTTTTGTCACCCTACAGAGCACCCTTTCGCAGTTTTTACTGTGCAGGTCTGCTGGTAACATATTCTCTCAATTTTTTGTTTGTCTCAAAATAAATATTTTGCTCTTTTTTTCTTCTTAAAGTTTTATTTTAGTGGACAAATAATAACTTCATATTTATAAGATACTACATGAATTTTTCCATGAATATGATGCTTTAATATTTGTTTATACTGTGAAATAAATTAATCAGGCTAATTAACAAAACCATCTCCTCACATACAATGTGGGTTGAAGCTATACTTTTAGTCATTCTGGGCCATATAATATGTTATAATTTATTATAGTTACCATTTTGTGTAATAGATCATTGAAACATATTCTCTCTTTTCTAAAACCATGTCTTCTTTGTTCTTGCAGAAGACCTGGGTTCGAATCCCAGTACCCACATGGCAGCTA
>NW_008451132.1:0-562 GCF_000622305.1 Nannospalax galili
GTTTACATTGTGGGATCAGTGGAAACTGTATTTTGACATGACTGACAGGGAGACATGGGTGTCCTGGGAAGGTAAATGGTGCACGTTTTAGAACTCCTTCTCCAGGTGGTGAAATGTGCTCAGTTCTATTGTTTGTCAGCATTGGCATTTCCCCTAGGAGGAGAAACGCATGCATGCGTTCCTGGTTGGAAAGCTGTAGAATCAAAGGAGCTTGTCCATTTCACATTTATAGCCAATGGAAATTAAAATTCTCTTAGCAGATTTTCATCAAAGGTGGGAGAAGTGCCAGGAACTGGAGATTGCTTATACAGTGATGCTTTCCTTTGAAATGCTATAAGCAGTTGGATGAAATGATTGCTAATCTTGAAATCCTGATTCAAAAATATCAGAGTATATATTAGACAAATCCTCCAGATTTGCTGAACGTATGAGTAGACATGAGTTCTTAAGTACTGAAATTATGCAATATGCTAAAATTTCCCAATATTTTCTTGAATTTTTTTTAATATTAAAAAAAATTTTTAGAAGAAACATTTCATTACAGCTTTAACATACTCAATAA
>NW_008451133.1:0-562 GCF_000622305.1 Nannospalax galili
AAGGAGAAAGGGCTTATTTCAGTTCACAGTTCATGGGTGCAGTCCATCATGACAGGGGGGTCAAGACAGAAGGGAGGGCGACAGGGGAATGCTCATGCTCAGTCCCTTTCTCTGTTTAAACAGTCTAACATCCCACCCAGGGACTGGCCCAGCCCACAGTTAAGATGGGTCTCCTACATCAATGAAGCCAATCAAGATAATCCATCACAGACATTTTCAGAGGCTAACCTTAATCTAGATGATCTCTCACAGATGTGCCCTGGGGCCTGTCTCCTAGGTAATTCTAGACCCTGTCAGATTGACATTTTACACTAACCATCAGACTCTCCCAATGCAACCCCACAGACAATGTCCACATCAGCCCCAATGGCTCCATCATTACCATCGTGGGCACGCGGCCAAGCAACCATGGGGCTTATCGCTGTGTGGCCTCCAATGCCTACGGTGTGGCCCAGAGTGTTGTGAATCTCAGCGTGCATGGTAAGGGACACCAATTCATGGCTCCCCCTTCTGCCCCTCCCTGTTGTCACATCAGCATCTCCAGATTTAAACCCACTCTGCC
>NW_008451134.1:0-562 GCF_000622305.1 Nannospalax galili
TTCTGTACCTATACCTCAGGATCCCCAAGCCCATCAGGCTTGAATTGTGGTCACCGACCTGTGACAAATGTTCAATTTTGTCACAGGCCTTTTCTGTATCTAATAAGATGATCATGTGATATTTATTCTTGAGTCTGTTTATGTGGTGAATTACATTTGTTTATTTGATTTACATATGTTGGACCATCCCTGCATCTCCGGCATGAAGCCAACATGATCATGAGGGATAATCTTTTTGCTGTGTTCTTGTACTCTCTTTGCGAGTATTTTACTAAGAATTTTTGCATCCATGTTAATCAGAAAGATTGGACTATAATTGTCTTCCACTGTTGTGTCTTTGTCTTGTTTTGGCTTTAGAGTAACACTGGCTTCATAGAAACAATTTAGGAGTGTTTTTCATTTTCTATCTTAAGGAATAATTTGAGGACTATCGATATTGGCTCTTTGACGGTTTGGCAGAATTCTGCACTGTATCCATCTGGTCTTGGGCTCTTTTTAATTGTGAGACTTTTAATTACTGTATCTATATCATTGGCTGCTTTGGATCTGTTTAAGTTATTTA
>NW_008451135.1:0-562 GCF_000622305.1 Nannospalax galili
CTTTTTCCCTTTCTTTTCTTGTCTTTCCTTCTATTTTTTGAAACCTTCCTTCCATTTTGCTTAACTGCAGAAGAACAGCCTGGGGAGTGGGAGTTCAGTTCTCTCCTTCCACCATGTGGGTTCTGGAGAGCGAACTCAGGTCGTCAGGCTTGTACAGCAAGTGCTTTTACCAGCTGAACCATCTCAGCAGCTCAAAATCTGATTTTTAATAATGGTTGTGCTCAACACTGGTTCATAAAATCCCGATAATTTAGCAATCAGCATTGTAAAACATAAAAGCCAATGGTGGCATACTACTAGCTCTACTTTCTAAAAGACACTTGGGGAGTGCAAATAATCGGCCTAGTTGATAAGTAGCTGAATCAAGATCTAGGTCCAAAACCACAGTACAGATTAGACTTCTTAGTCTCTTTATTAGAGAATAGAGCTGAGTTTGACATTTGGCTTGGTTTTACATTTTGGGGGAGAGACATATTGAGGGAATTTCATATGCAATGGAGTACATTTTCTGGAGTAGCATCCCATGTGGATATGACATACTCTTGAACATTCCTATTCATGT
>NW_008451136.1:0-562 GCF_000622305.1 Nannospalax galili
ATGATGAATTCCAGGCCAGCTGTGGCTACAGGGAGACCCTGTCTCAAAAAGGGAAAAAAGAAAAAAATGAAAGAAATATATTCCACTATACTGGAAAATATAAAGGAAATTGGATGACTTTCTATTTGCATATGATTTAACACAATTAAAGATGAGATATGCAGTTTAAACAGATCTATAACAAACAATGAGATTGAAGTCATAAAAAAAAGCGTCCCAGTCCACAGACTGCAATGCTAAGTGTATCCAGCAGAGGCCTCTGGTAGGCAAATGGCTGCTGTGAGGCTCCAGAGGATAGCATATGTTTGTGCAATACAGACTCAGCCGCAGTATAAACCAAAGGAAAGGCTTAATCCACAAGCTAAATGACCCTTCTTCTTCCATGCCTATAGCTGGAAATCCCCCGTTTTGAGGACCCAGAAGGAAGGTTGCCCAACACCTCATCTTTTTTTCTTTTCCTTTACTGTCTTTCGTTTCCATGAGATTCCCCCACTGTACACATTTAGCGGGATTTTTATTGTACTATGTTTAATTTTTATTTGTTATTCCACTTTATACATTC
>NW_008451137.1:0-562 GCF_000622305.1 Nannospalax galili
GTGCCTCTTAGGTCACTTTTGGACTTGTCTTAGTGGCTAGAACTGGGTTATAGTCAACCACTAAATAATCACTGACAAGGAGTATAGAGCCAGCTTGGTCAACTCAGGATTGCCTATGTCACATAAGATATAAGTGAATAACAAGATAAGACTCGGGGCTGTGCACCATAGTAAAAGGGCAAACGTGACAGTTGGTATAAACCAGCCAGCAGGGTGTTCAAGTGGGCAAATAAGACGGTCAGATTTATTGAAATGGTTCTTTCTTCTCACCTTCTCCCCCAGCCCTCTCTACCTCCCTCTTTCCTTCCCTTCTGTTCTTTTCCTACCCTCTTTCTAGCCAGAAGACTTCCCAAGGGCTGGAGACATTTTTTTCTTGGGCTGCTAAATCCTGACCAGGCCAATGCAGTTACTGACAGGATGGACCTGACCTGGGCACACAGTACCTTCTTCTGTGGTGAGGGGATGTCCCCTTGTGGAGATGGTGCAGTGTATTCAGAGCAGGGACATGCCTGCCCCTGCTTGGCACATCATCTCAGGCTGTCTAGCACAGCCATGACCTGAC
>NW_008451138.1:0-562 GCF_000622305.1 Nannospalax galili
ACATGGCAGCTAACAACTGTCTGTAACTCCAGGTCCAGGGGATCTGATGCCATCTTCTGTCCTCCGAGGGCATTGCATGACACAGGTGCACTTGCATGTAGGCAGTACACTCAGACACATAAAATTAAAATATGTAATTTGTAAAAATATGCATTAGGAAGCTGGGCGTGCTGGCACATACCTTTAATCCCAGCACTTAGGAGGCAAAGGTAGGTGGATCTCTGTGAGATCAAAGCCAGCCTGGTTTCCATAGCTCCAGGTTAGCTGGGGCTACAGGGAAATCTCATCTCAAAAAGATGCGTTATGATGGCTGAGGATGCTGCTCAGTTTGTAGAGTGCTTGCCTAGGATGCAGGAAGCCCTGAGTTCTATTCCCAGCACCACACAAACTAGGCATGGTGATTCGTGCCTGTTATCTCAGTGCTTGGGAGGTGGAGGCAGGAGGATCAGAGGATCGGGGTCATCTTCAGTTGCATAGCAAGTTCTAGGGCAGCCTTGGCTACATGAGACCCTGTGTCAAAAGGCAAAGAAGGAAGGGAGGGGGGAGGGGGGAGGGAGGGAAG
>NW_008451139.1:0-562 GCF_000622305.1 Nannospalax galili
AAAAAACCTCAATAAAATTCTAGCAAACAAAATCGTGCAGCATACTAAAATGATTATACATCATCACCAAATGAGACTTACCCTTGTAATGTAAAAATGACTCAGCACATGAAAATTGCCAGTGTAATAGAGCATATGAACAGATTAAAGAAAAAAAGATCATTTCAATTACACAGCGAAAATATTTGATAAAAATCAATACTCTTTCATGATAAAAATACTCAGGATCTAGGACTAGAGGGACAATACTTGCACATAACAAAAGCCATGTCTGAAAAGTTCAGGACACACATCATGCTCAACAGTAAATGACTGAAAACTTTTCTTTTAAGAAAGGAATAACACCGTGATGCCCAGTCTTACAACATGTATTCATCACATTACAGGAAGTTCTAGTCAAAGCTTCAGATATGGAAAAATAAAATGCATGCACATTGGAAAAGAAGGACTAAAATTAGTGCGGTTTGCTGAAGACAGGATCACTAATGTAGCAAGCTCCAAATAGTCTACAAAACATCTGCTACAAACTAAGAAATTCAACAAAGTAGCACAATACCAAATT
>NW_008451140.1:0-562 GCF_000622305.1 Nannospalax galili
CTCTCTCTCTCTCTCTCTCTCTTAGTCATGCTCTTCTTCCAAACTGAACTAGGACCCATCCAAAGAGACCAAGAAATGCAGAAATTTCAGGCATCATGACAGTCCAGTTTCAGAACTATTTTGGCCAGAGGACTTCTTGGGTCCTCAAAGCACACTACACAGACAATTACTTATTTTGCTTCCTTGAGCTCCACTGTGACACTAGTCTATAACATCTTGCCTTGCTCTTGGGGACAGAGAAATAGACCTGTGCATCCCACATTCATGCACACCGACCCAATGCAACTGAGCTAGAACTACAACATATCATTAACACTAAAAGTCTTAAGAAGTTGCCTCCAGCAGAGGAATAGTCTAGTGTCCCCCTGGTACCTCACAGGAAATGCGCCACTTTCAGGACAGACAGATTCCTGCATGTGACTGAATCAGGATCTTCTAGGCTGCCTTCTCAAACCATTCCACACACTGGACAGAGCTTGTAACTTATGCCATTTCACATACATTGTTTCTCTCTTGCATTTATAAACTATATATACCCCTCCATTTCATAGATGAAAAAAAA
>NW_008451141.1:0-562 GCF_000622305.1 Nannospalax galili
CATGTGTATCTGACTAGGTTTTCGGTACAATGCATGATTTCCCTCTCACTGAGTTGGCCTTAATTCCAATTAGGGAGTTGTTGGCAAATGTGCCTGCCTGCACCAATACAGATGGTCGGCTGAGCTGGTCATTGTCAGGGTTCATAGCTTTTTAGGGGTAGGATAACGATTGCTTTTCTCCCCTGACAGCTTGCATAGTATCTTCTGATTTACAAAAATGAGTTTCAGTCGTGTTGTTCTGGAGAACCTGCAGGTTGCTCTGGCTCCATTACTGATTTAGGTGCCTCTCCTGGCTGCACGGGAAAGAATCAGGGTAAAAAGCTAACTCTATGAGGGCCGGTAACTAAACTGCACCCATTTTCCCTAACTCGCAATGTGCCATTTCTTGAAAGAGTCAGTTTTGCTAAACAGAAGGCCTTTATTTAGGAGGTACTGTAACAGTCCTCACATCCAGGCTTCTGGAAGGTATGGTTTTTGGGATATTGGCTGGTACAGCATCAGGGCGGGTGAAGACTAAGGAAGGAAACTCGAGGTAAGCATAATGCAGCTGTTTGAGGTTTTC
>NW_008451142.1:0-562 GCF_000622305.1 Nannospalax galili
GAGTTTGGGATGCAGTTCATAGTAGATCACTAGCATGTACAAGCTCTGGGTTTAATCTTAGTATAGCAAAAACCAACAAGAAAACAAAACAACAACAACAACAACAACAACAACTTGGGACAAACATGAAACATCTATTCCTATGGAAATCTGAGGTAGATTCAAGACCCTTATAGGCCATAATTCTGGGCAAAAATAAGACACCCTGGAAAATGACTGACATTAAAATGATACGTGTTTAATTTGACTTCTAAATGAAGACAGCATTCCCAAATCAATCTTTGCAGTGATAACCACCAAGCCAACATTTAACTGAGTAAAAATATCACCTAAACCAGGATAATGATGAAGGTAAAAAGGCACACTTCAAATAATATTTCAAGGCCAGGAAGCATTAACTTAGTATTGTCCCAGAACAAGACGGCCTAGCATTTAAAGACATTCTTATCTACTAAAAGATTCCAGTCTTCTAGAACCTGAATCACAAAAAAGTTAATGTAGCAGGGTGTGTTGGCGCATGCCTTTAATCCCAGCACTCGGGAGGTAGAGGCAGGCAGATCTC
>NW_008451143.1:0-562 GCF_000622305.1 Nannospalax galili
CCCCTGGAGGAAAGGGGTTTTCCTTTACCACCCAGTTCCATTCCACTGCACTGCCTTTTCCTAGTTCCACCAACTTTCCCCTGATTTTTCTTTTCCTGTAGAAATCATTGCTTTTAGAATACTAGAGTTCTATGGATGGGCTGGCTGCACTGGGCATCCTGTCTTGCTTTAAGACATATTCATATCAATATGAATATGGTGTGTGTAGCGGAAAGTGTTTGAAGGCAAATTTTCATGTTAGAAGTTGGCCATACAAGAAAATATAACCTCAAACTGGAGAGACTTCTGGATGGTTAACAGCACTGGCTACTGTTTCAGAGGACCTGGGTTCAGTTTTGAGCACCCACATGGCAGCAAACATCTGGAACTGCAGTTCCATGGGATCAGGTGCCCTCTTCCATCCTCTGTGTGCATTGCAAACACTGCATAGGTGCGCTTACATTCATGCAGGCAAAACGTTCATACACACAACATAAAAAAAGTACACACAACATTAAAAAGTAGAAGAGTAACTGCAACTTAAGAGTAATGTACATCTGGAGCAGTGTTCTCTACCTGAATC
>NW_008451144.1:0-562 GCF_000622305.1 Nannospalax galili
TGCTGTTACAGTGGCCTCTGTGGTCAAACATTGTGCTTTAATAGACCCCAGTAATGGCTACATGAACTATAGAGAGAAAACTCTTGCTCTGAAGCTTGGGTTAGAAGGCAGTCTGCTGGAACACTTAGAAGCATGGATTCTGGCTCTATTCTGTGTTCAAATCTGCTTCTAATGCTTTTTCACTCTACTTTTTCTCTGTCAATTTATCTAAACTGAAATTTCAGTTTCCTCATCTGTAAAATGTTTGGAAGATGGAGTGATTATTAAGTCACACATAGGCTCACGCCTGACTCTTTGGAAGAATTATTGAGAGAACTATTACTATCATTGTTATTTTAGGAGGCTAGTAGCCTTATACCAGTATTATAATGCAGATTTCAAAACTTTGAAGATTGGTCTACCAAACCAGACTTCCCTGATCATTTAATACAATGCTAACTAGGAGTGCAGAGTCAAAGAAGTAAAGGGAAAATACTGACCAATTCCTTTAGATTTAGAGTCGACAGCCCTACCATCCACAGATGCTCATTCTTGGAGAAGTCCTGTGTCCACCAATGTGGTC
>NW_008451145.1:0-562 GCF_000622305.1 Nannospalax galili
GGATAAAGGAAAAGAAGGAGCTCAAGAGAGGTGTGACCATAGGAGACTTATATAAACAAGGGAGAAATGGGGGAAATAGGGACACTTTAAATTACGGAAACCATGTTTGAAGGGTTAAGCAGTGAGAGAGAGAGAGGAGAGATAAATAATGCCTAGCTAATTAAAAAAAAAAGAGGGAATCACATTAGTCCAACAACCTAATGACAAATTATACATAGAGTATCTCTACATGAGTCTATGTGTGTAGATAAAGGCTACATAACTAGAAACAGTGCCAGACAGGAGGAACCTTCCAAGAGTTGTTAGCCAGGGTGGTCCAAGAGACCCCCAAAATTACACAGGCTATTTCCACAGCCCTTTATGGCCTCCCAGAACTTGAAGAGAAGATCCTACTGATGAACACAGAACATATTTGGGACACAGATTTGGAACAATAGAGCTGAAACTGATCTGAAACCACTTTCCCTGAAGGCTAGTTCTCATAGCTTTGGAGAGCTTTATGAAGGTGTCTAGGGAAAACATCAATCTATGGTCCAACACCAGCTTCAAGACCAAATAACCA
>NW_008451146.1:0-562 GCF_000622305.1 Nannospalax galili
GGAGGAGGAGGAGGAGGAGGAGGAGTGAATATCATCAAAACACATTGTATGTACATATGAAATTCCAAAAAAATGAAGGAATGAAAAACAATGAAAAAAGAATGAATAACAAGCTGATCAAGTGAAGCTGTGTCCTGGCTATGGACACAGTGGATTGTTGACAGGAGTGTAAGAACCTGGCTGTGCAAAGCAATTAGACACTTGCATCCGTCTGAGACAGTTTTGGAGCTGTGCTCGGTCCTGCACTTGGAGTAGGAGAGCAGTGTGGTTATAGGAACTGGCCAAGAGAAGGCTGAGTGGACAGGGTGGTGCACATCTGTAATCCTGACATTCCGGAGGCTGAGGCAGAAGGACCCAGGGCTGCGTAGTTAGGTCTGTATCTAAAAACAAAACAAAAGAAGCCCCAAGCGAAACAAAGCAGATCTCTTGAAGTACTTGTAGACAGCAGGGATAGTCACAGGAGCCAAAAAACAGAAGCCAGCCAAATGTTCACTAATGATGGATAAACGAAGCCTGGCGGACCCATATAATGGGGTAGTAGTCGTGTGTAACAGGGAACAAA
>NW_008451147.1:0-557 GCF_000622305.1 Nannospalax galili
AAAAAAAACACATATTTGATATTTTATTTTTCTTTGTTATTTTCATCCTTTGGTCACAACTGGGACTTTTTTAGAGTTCTAGTTACACATGTGCCATGTCCTATAATGACACTCAGAACAGTTAAGAAGAGAAATGGGAAAGAAGTGAAGCTTCCACAGTAGACATGGGATACTGTCCTGAACTTTTTATTTTGCTGATCTTCTGTAGGTTCAACGTGGTCAAGTGATGTGACATTTATGACGGAATAGAATGAAGAGTCAGTACTTCACTCACCTGGAACACTGAATCCAATCAAGTCCAACACAAGCAGGATCAGCACAGCACAGCCAAATTTCAGAGCCCACTGATGCCAATGTGGGTACAGAGAGGCATCTCAGAAGTTAGAGAAAACACTGTTTAATTCAGTTGAGTATATCTGGAATAAAAGTCAGACATTAGTCCCTCATCACCTCCATGTTTCCCAAACTCCTGATGGATGACTACAACTTTGGATAGTACCACATTGTGTGTACACTTCTTTTATTCACACACACACACACACACACACACACACACA
>NW_008451148.1:0-562 GCF_000622305.1 Nannospalax galili
TTTTTTGTATTTTTATTTAAAAAATTTCATTCAAAGAACTGATTTATATTATCTTCCTTGGTAATTCTCACTAGTGCTGGAGGTCGCTTAAAACGATCCTTGCTGGAGTGCCAGCTCTGCAATTTACTGGCTTCTTGACCTAGAATAAACCATTTTACTAATCTGGCTACTAACTTTTTGTCAAATTGAGCTAATTTTACTCTCTAGTACATACTTATTCTATGGTCAAATTTCATGTAATGGAATTCTACCTCTCAAGGTGATGGCATTAGGAGGCAGAGCTTTTTGAAATGTATATATTTTTATTGAATTTTTGTACATTTCATATTAAACATGTTAATCATCTTTATACCCTATTCCCCATCTGTACCTGACATACCCCCCATGGATTTCATTCATTCTGTCATATATATTAATGCCTACTGAATCAAGTTAGTGTACACCCAGGCGTCTTTGGGTGCAAGTTCATCCACTGGAGTATAGTTCAGCCTATCTAGAGTCATTGCCTTAAAGAACCTTAGCTGAGGTAGAGCTTTTGTAACAGGCTAGGTTAGAATGGATG
>NW_008451149.1:0-562 GCF_000622305.1 Nannospalax galili
GCTACAGGGAGACCCTGTCTCAAAAAAGACAAAAAAGAATAAAATATACACTAAATTTAGTAGTACTTACAAAGACCTACAATACCCAGAAATATTTAAACAATGAAAAACACAATTTAAATTTCAGATTTCCCAGTCAGGTAACAGCCCCCATGGAATCACAGGTAGACACTGCCCATGGAAGGACTCATTTTTGCATTGAAAATGAGTTGTCCCTTGAGGGAGCATTCAAATATTATATTCAAACGATATAAAAACTCATTAATATATGGTATGTACTTCCTGTAAGTCATTTTTCATAATAAAAAGCTTCAAGAGAAGGAGTTCTGAATTATAAATAAAGTCTGAGTAATGTCTTGTGAAAATGCAAGGACCCCACAGACAGAAAGTAGGACCTTATCTGAATGTCAAGATCAAACATGATTACAGAGCTATGATTAAGTGGGAAAAACACAGTGTACTGATGTCACTTTGGAATACACGATTTGTGTTCAGAATGATAATAAAAACCCACGCGGGACCAAGATTAGCAAGCACGGACCCACAATGAGGAAGCAAGCAC
>NW_008451150.1:0-562 GCF_000622305.1 Nannospalax galili
CAGGTACCTTCAGACAGAGGGATCTGGCTAAAATGGTAAAATTTCTTGTGGTTTTGTGGTTCTTCTCGAAATGTTTTGGATAAAATGTTTCTGATAATCCCTGCTGTTAAAGAACCTTGTTTAACATTATTAAAACTAGAAATCTCCAAAAATTAATGAACACAGAATCTCTTTAAAAGCATTTGCTTAGCTTCTGCATAAGTGTTTACTGATCATGTTTTGGAAACTGCAGACATTAGGAATGAAGTCTTTCCACAACCCAATGAACTATAAAGCTCCAGCTAATGGAATTTATTTAACCTGTTGTATTTTACTCGTTATCAGCAAAACACCCTTGGCTGTCAAATCCAAACCCTGCTTCCATGGCTTCCAACCACCTAGGTGATCTTCCAAGCTGTCCTGGGCTGACAGGGAAGGGTGGTGGGTGGTTTCAGCCTATCTAACAAAATAACCAATTCTCTTGTGGGCACATCTAAGGAATGAGGTGGGAGGTACCTAACCTTTCCTTCTCATCTTGAGAATCTTAACTTTTCAGAAAGAATAAACTCCAGAAGTTAACAGA
>NW_008451151.1:0-563 GCF_000622305.1 Nannospalax galili
ATCACTCTCTTAAAAAACTAGCACCACTGTCTTAAAGAAGACTGACTCTCCCTCACCCAGCAGTGATCGGCTGCCAATAGTTCCTCCTGCCCATTTCCCAAGCTCTGTTCTGGGTTTTTGGTTTGAGTTTTTAGTAATCCTGTGCATGCTGTCACATTCATATGAGCAACTTCCCAGCCTCTGGAAAACTGTTTCCTTGGGGTCGTCCACCCCTGACTCTTACAGCCTTTCCACCCCCTCTTCTGCAATGATCCCTGTGGCAGAGGTTTGATAGAAGCGTCCTATCCAGGGTTAAGCACTCCACGGTCTCTTATTCTCTGCATTTGGTCAGTTGTGGCTTTCTGGGTTAGTCACCATCTGTTGCATGAGGAAGCAGCACTGGGGGGAGTTGAGGAAGTGTTAATATTCTCTCTACACCCTTGTTCTGCTATGTTCCCTGAGCCTTAGGTATAGAGGTTCCATTTAAATGTACCACGTAGAGCTTGACGTCTCACAGACATGTCTCCTCTGCATTTGACCAGTTGTGGAACTCTGTAATAGCCTCCATCTGTTGTAAAAAGAAG
>NW_008451152.1:0-563 GCF_000622305.1 Nannospalax galili
ACCCTTTTCAACTAATAACAACAGCCTACCATTTTATAGCCCTTCACAAAATATTTTCGTGTGCATTATCCCATCAGATCTTGAAACCATCTGTGGAGTTCTACCATTAACATTTTGTAAGCAATGGCATTGATCACCACAGCACTGTGAACATTTATATGTAAAATGAGGTTTACTAATCTCATTTCTTAAATTATAGGATTGATATTCAGAGCCCATCGAGTTACCGTAACCAGAAAGTAGCAAAGCCAAGTGATGAACTCAAGTCACGTGAGCTTCCGTTTCAACAGAATAAGCATAGGGAATCATTAGTCCCTTTTCCATTACTATCTTAGTGGGGGATGTTAAACAAATTCCCAGGCAAATCCATGCCTAAAGTTTCTCCCCAGTTTCCCAATAACGTAAAAATATTAATAGAGATTATCTGAATATCATCCAGATTGATATGGAATGTTTGTTAGAGAGGAAACTTGATTTTGGATTACTTAAATAAAAATGGCAAGAATATAAACAACTCACTAATCAATTCTGGAAGGGGGGGGGGAGTTCAAAATTTAACAGGA
>NW_008451153.1:0-562 GCF_000622305.1 Nannospalax galili
AAAAAATTATCTTTAAATTTTTATGGGTATACAGTGTATGTCAATAATATCCCATATCCCCTTGCTCATACCCTCTTACACTTCTTTTTCTTTGCCTTTGCCCTTTGTTTGCCTAGACAAATTTACTTCCACTCATATTTAATGTATACATATTTGATTTTATGTGACAAAGATCTAAGAACTGCAAATCAGGAAAATATATGATATTTGTCTTTCTGAGACTATCTACATTCACTGAATTTGATGATATCCAATTGCATCATGTTCTATAAGTTATATAACTTTATTCATTTTCATGCCCTAAGAAGTTCAATTTTCCTTATCCATTCTTTTGTTGAATACCTAGGCTGGTTCCATAACTATGGGGAGTAGTGCTGCAATAAACATTAATGTGCAAGCGCCTTTGTGGTGTACAGATTGGGAGTCTTTCAGGTATATTCCTGAGTGGTAAGCTGAATCATGTGGTAGATCTAGTTTTAGCTTCTGAGGAATCACTGTAGTGGTTTGAATGAAGAATATCCCAGGGCTGGAGAGATGGCTCAGCAGTTAAGAGCACTGTCTG
>NW_008451154.1:0-563 GCF_000622305.1 Nannospalax galili
CCCACACCCCTGCCACAGTCCCCCGGCTTCCGAGACAACATCGATGATGTCTTTATGAATGTTGCATCACAGCCTGTCTCCAGAAAACAACATCCTGAATCTCACCTCTCTGCGAGAAGGCCTAGTAGTTAGAACAGTCACCTTGATGCATGAAGTCTTTCTTAATAACTGGTTTCGGGCCCTGATCGTTATTTCTCATTTTCACTGAAACATGCGGAGAGTGTGGTCCTCAATCTGTCAGCTCATCACGGTGGACTGCAGCAGCCTGGTCCTGCACACACTGCCTGGCCTGCCCCAGCTCAGATCAATAGGCCACATTCATGCCATCAATAGCTGTAAGTGGTGAGATTTACCACAGGAGCTGGGATAGCCTCCTGCCTGACCACAGTCTCTGGAGCAGGGTGGAGGGCAGGTGCCCCTTGCCCTGTTGCTGGGGTGACTGGGCACCTGCTCTGACTGCCCTCCTCTATCACTTGCTTGGACCATGGTCATTTCTGTACTGAGCTTTGTGCTATCTGACTCTAGTGTTCTCCATAGGTAACTTGGGCCTCTGTGTGTCCCCC
>NW_008451155.1:0-561 GCF_000622305.1 Nannospalax galili
CTCTGCAAGAGCAGTCGGTGCTCTTAACCACTGAGCCATCTCTTCAGCCCCATTTTTTAACTTAAAAATATCTTATTTGTTGTTTTTATTATGAGAGTGCATTGCTTTCATGTATGTAAGTGCACCCATGTCCTGCAATGCCCACAGAGGGTGTCAAATTTCCTGGAGTTACAGATGATTGTTAACTGCCATGTGGGTGCTAAGAATTGAACTCAGGTCTTCTGTAAGAGCAGCCAGTGCTCTTAACCACTGAGTTGTCTCTCCAGCCCTCAGATTAATGGCTTTAATCAAACTTGGAGAAATTTTGAGTGTTATTTTAAAAATGTTTTTCTGTTCCCTTCTGTCCTCTGCAGCACCATTATATTATTCTATGTTACTCACAGGTAGTTATTCCTTGATATTCATGGGAATTGGTTCTAGGATCCCCTATGACTATCAAAAAACAGTTGCTGTTGCCCCTTGTATAAAATGGCACAGTGTTCGTATATAACCTCTGTTTTTCTTCATATATATACTTTTTTTGGTCTTTTTGAGACAGGGTCTCCCTGTAGCCCCAGCTGT
>NW_008451156.1:0-563 GCF_000622305.1 Nannospalax galili
TTTTCTGTAGGAAGACACAAGGCTTGTAGGAATTAGTTTATCTCTCTATAGAGAAAGAAAAGGAACAGCTGCAGACCCGCTGTCTGGAACGTTATGGCAGTCAGCTAGGGGATTTTCAACGAAAGATCTGATATGACTGCTCCTAGAACATAGCTTCAAGAGAAGATGGAGATTAGCCATAGAACATGCAAATTCTGTTGCTGTAACGGAGGAGCAATGATTCTACTGAATTCAGTTAGTCTAGGAAGAAAGAAAGAAGACAGAAAGAATTGTGATTGATAAAGGCTTCATTGATCATAGCTGAAAGTCAAATTTCTATTTAGAGTTTGAAAGTGCACTACATCAAACTGTATGGAATCATCATTTCATAAGCCACAGACAATTGACTATCAGAAATCCAATAGAGTTCAAATAGTCCTCCATCATGTCCAAGGCACTCTCAATTGTAGAATGCTTTATTTAAGCTCTACTATTGATTATTATAAAACATACCTCTTAGAGTTATAACATTTCCTTAATTGTAATACTATGTGAAATAAATGGCTATTTTCCATTTGGTAACA
>NW_008451157.1:0-563 GCF_000622305.1 Nannospalax galili
TCCAGTGTACTGGGCAGACAACCAGCTTTGTGTCTTGGCTACCCCCTACTCCCTTAATGGGCAGGCCAGGCCAATATTTCCAATGGAGGAACCGAAGAGACTTGCTCTTGGTGAAGATGGTAACATTTGCTCCCATGTCCACTAGGCCCTTCACAGCAATCCCATCCAGTAATAAGGTCATTAGTGGGGAGTGATTAAGAATTGGAAGGGCCCATAAAATGTCTCATTTGCCTTCTTACTTACGGGGCTGAGGGACACACTGGGTGGAGTTTAAAAGCACCTAGTCCGATTTGGGCCATGACTTACAGTTTTTTGCCCAATGATATCCCTTTTTGCATTGGGGACAGCAGGTCTTAGGACAAGCTCTGTTGTTCGAGCAGTCCCTACGGAGGTGTCCTGTCCTCCCACAGTTCCAGCAGCCATATTTTTAATCAGAAGGGGTGGGCATTCATTGTAGTAAGAGCACCTCTCAGGAGGTGGTCCAGGCCACAATGGGTCCTGTCCTGGGGTCTAGGTCCCTAATGGCAAGTACCCATTTATGAATATCATCATTGCAGACAGGC
>NW_008451158.1:0-563 GCF_000622305.1 Nannospalax galili
GGGATTCACTCATGATCTTCTGGGCTCCAAAAGGTTTTGGCAGCTCCACTTTGGCTCTGCCATACACAGCATACACAGCTCATCCTGCAGGCCCAGGCTAGCTCCATTCCACACCTGCTACTGCCCTTGGTGGTCATTCCATGATCCTAGCATTTCCAAAAATCTGGGGTCTCCATTGAAACTGAGGCTGCACCTTCACCAATGGGCTCTTCTGGCATCTCAGGGAACAAAGTCTCAGATTCCATGACCCCTTCAATCCTGGGGGTCTTCAATGCAACTGAAGCTGCACTTTCACCCTTTCCTGGCCTCTCGGGGTCCCAAGCCTCAGAAGCTCTGTTACCTTTTTATGCTTTCAACACTAAAACCATACAGGAGACTCTTACACATTTCTGAGTCTTGCTTCCAGCTTGAGATGGAAGCTTGGGCCCCCTCTGGACCATAGCTTCTGTGCTGATCCTGAGAAAATACTTCCCAAAAGATTCTTTTCCTCAGTGATGCTGGTTTCTTGTTACTCACAGCTGATTCTTCAGCCCCAGCTGACCAGAAGCCACAGATTCTCAATT
>NW_008451159.1:0-563 GCF_000622305.1 Nannospalax galili
AGGGAGGCCAGAGGGAGGCCAGAGGGAGGCTGGAACTCAGCACTCTTTGGCAGTCTGCTGAGATCAGAGCCGCTACACTGACTGAGGTCAGGCACGTGAAACTTAAACCTGCCATCAGTGAAGATTTCTTGAAGCCCACCCTTGCTACCAGCTAAGACTTAGCAAATCCCTCTGTCACCTGAAGGTTGGAAGCCATGAAATGACCTATTTAAGTCACAATTTAAGAGTAATAATCAACTGTTTCATTTTGCAGGACCAATATGACTATACAGTGTGATGTTTACATAGAGACCCCTAAGAGAGGAGGTGTTTTCATTGCAGGAAGAGTAAATAAAGGTGGAAATTTGATTAGAAGTGCTACAGGGGTTTTCTTCTGGATTTTTGCAAATGGGTCTTACAGAGTTACAGCTGACCTAGGTAAGTGACATTTTATAATGGCCTACAAATTCCTGTGTTCTAGGAGCAATAAAGAACTCTTCTTCAAGGTGTTTATGTGTCTAGTTGGGTAGAAATTCAACATGTGTAGGCAAATACCAAGCAATTGAAGATCATAGTTATTTATT
>NW_008451160.1:0-562 GCF_000622305.1 Nannospalax galili
CCAAGTGCTCTTTAACCACTGAGCCATCTCTCCAGCCCCTGTATTTATTTTTAACCATTTCATTTACTAGTCATTTGAAGCAAGAACCATGTCTTATTATTGTCTGTGAAAGCATTAATGTAGTGTATCTTGTGTAACAGTTTCCTAGTATGTATTTTTATACCAGAAAAAATAGTTCTCAAAGTTGGAGGGACCTGAGAAGTCCCAGGCCACCATCTCACACCCAGGAATAGATTTGTTCTCAAACCTCCATGCAAGGGAGAACTCAACCTCTTCATAGATACCCTGGTCAGTGATGGGGAGCCTGCTTCCTTAAACTTTAGTCTTACCTGTTATTGGGCTGCTTCTGTGTTGGAAAATGCCACTTCATATTTTAGTGGGACTTGCCTCCCAGTCACACAGTCCTTGCACAAGGCCATCTTACAGCCCTTCAGGTATTCAAAGCAGCTTTTATGTCATCTGTGTTTTAATGTCCTCCATATTTAGTGTTCTTCAGAAAAATGTCCTTCAAGATCCTCCATCTCTCCTCTGAGGATGTGGTTGGGCAATGTTTCTGTAGCCC
>NW_008451161.1:0-563 GCF_000622305.1 Nannospalax galili
CAAAATTATGCTATTTCCAAGAAAACGGATAGGATTGATAAAGTCATTTTTAAAAAATATTTTGCCTGGCGTGATAGTGCATGCCTTTAGTCCCAGCACTTGGGAGGCAGAGGAAGGCAGATCTCTCTGAGTTCTAGGCCAGGCTGGTCTACATAGTGAGTTGCAGGGCAGCTGGAGCTACAGGGAAACCCTGTCTCAAAAAGACCAAAAACTATTTGTAATATTCTTTGATAATTCCATAGAATGTATTTTGATCATATTCACCCTAATGACTTCCCTGATTTACCCCCCACCTAAACCCCCAACTTGGTGTCTTTTTAAAAAATTTACTGAGAGAGGCATGGAAAAAGACCTCCTGTACAGAAGCAAGAATAATATGCTTTGTTTTGTATGAATAATTTATACGGGGACCAGGACATGAAATTACAAAGAGATTAGTAGGGTGCCTGAAAGGGGAAGGGAGGGGAGATAGATGGACAGAAAGCAATAATGGGAAGGAATATGTCCAAAGTGCATTACATATATGCCTTCCCAAAACACATTTGGGGTGTGTGTGTGTGTGT
>NW_008451162.1:0-563 GCF_000622305.1 Nannospalax galili
TGCTTGTTTGATTGTGGTGCCTTGGGCCTCTAGGATAGAGCAGCTTGAGGAAGACCCTTTCCTAAGTTTTTAAGATAAAGAGAGAGAATGGCTCTTTGTCACTAGGGAGCTTCTTTGGGAGGTGGAGAACCAGAGATGGTGGAGATGATGATACCCTTTGCTTGGGTGGGAGCGAGGAAGGAGGAGGAGAGTAGCAAAGGGAAGCCCGGATGTGGGGGCATCTGTGTCTCCAAGGAGGATGGAGGAGATTTCGGGAGAGGCATAGGTAGAGGAGGGGAGGGAGGGAAAGCAGGGGGTATTAGAAAATGTTAGATCAGGATTGACCAGGGCAACATGAAAATAAAAGATGAGATTGGCTTCAGAAGCAGATTGTTCTTTACTGAGAACGAGGAAGAACCAGTTTCACCACGGGTTGGAAACTGAGGCACTGAAGCTCAGTTGGTCTCAGTTTTTATGTGCACCGGGTATTTTTTGGCAGTGGTTTTTTCATGGTTTGAGGGTTTGGGACAATAAGTGCTGGTTTGGGAGTTTGGGACAATGAATGTTTTTCCAGACAGCAGAGT
>NW_008451163.1:0-563 GCF_000622305.1 Nannospalax galili
TAATCACTGCAGCTTCAGGACGTACCCTTTCATGCACATAGAAATGCCCAAGGGCTGCTCTGCACAGAGCTTCTTTGTAGATCTCTCCCCTCCCTTTTAATCTGCCCTGCAAGCTCTAGCTATTTCTGTCTGCAGGAACTTTCAACTCTGTCTGCTCATATCAGGCCCTGTGGATGCCACCTGGGTTCCTCTATCACTGTAATTCTGTTTAGAAAGTCTTAAACTATGTGCTGGAACAATCAGAGAGTTTAATTTGTTCCCTGCTACTCAAGAATCATCATCAGATTTGCATGCAGCACCTCCAAAATGATTTGATGCTTTTCCCCTCTTTTTCTTTTATTGTGAGAGGGTGGAACCAATTCCCACCATTCCATCTTGGATTGAAGTAGGAATTGTCCATTTAAAACAATTAGAATCTTTGCTTATTGTTGAGATTTGATAGTTTTTTTTAATGTGGTCTGGCTGAAGTTCTTTCGTCAGAGATGTAATCTTCAAATATTTTCTCCTATATGTAAGCTGTATTTTCATTATTTTAACCCTTAGAAAAAGTTCTAACTTTTTTT
>NW_008451164.1:0-563 GCF_000622305.1 Nannospalax galili
AACAACAACAACAACAACAAAAACTCTTTGGAGTCTGAGCATGCAAAACTGGCAGACCCTTCATCTTCAGATGCCTAAGGTGAAGCATGCAGTGACAACTCCCAAAGATCAAAAAATCTGGATGGCAACAAGCTAGCATGGCACAGAAAGGTCAGGTGGCAACTCTGCCTCTCAAGCCCTCACCAATGCCCAGGGTGAATGGGCCCTTTGCTTGGGGAGATTTCTTCTGTGACCATATATATACTTGGTGTCCCGAGAGGCCCTATGCTGGGACTTGGGAAAGGAGCTCCCTTGGGCTCCTTAGCTTTTTGGCACTTGGTAGCAGAGGACTGGAGGTGTGTGGATGGACTGTAATGAAGGCATGCTTTACAGCAGGCAATGATGGCCTCAAGGAGGTGGCAGCTGGGGCTTCTGAACAGGCTGCCACCGAAGCTGAGGGATGCTGGGCCACAAAGCTCTCCACGCTCTCCATCTCTGAGTGAGTGGATCATGAGATATTTTCTCCTATTCTTGAAGCCTAGCGGCAATGGCCCAAGTCCTGACCCTGTAGTATGGCTATGCTG
>NW_008451165.1:0-563 GCF_000622305.1 Nannospalax galili
TCCTTCCTTCCTTCCTTCCTTTCTCTCTTTCTCTCTTCCCTTCCCTTCTCTTCATTCTCTTCCTCCTTTCCTCCCTTCCCCACCCTCCCTCCCTCTGTTCCTTCTTTCTTTCTTTGTTTTCTCTTTCTCTCTTTCTTTCTTTTCCTGGGACCCACTGATTTTAACCAGGATCATCTGTGTGATAATGGATTTGCAGCCTCCATTGGAACCTGATTAGATCTTGAAGTATGCATACAACTGAAAGCATTGACTACTTCCTGACATCAGTAGTGTATAACTGAGCAGGGAGAAGTAGGGCCCCTTTGGGATAAGTGATTGACTGGTGATAGACCCAGTTCTGTATAGTCCCTTTACAGGGATCCACAACTCTTTCTACCTTCTGGCTGTTTACATTAGTTCTGCCCCCTCTGCTGTGATGATGCCTGAGTCTTATAAGGTGGATAAATGCCCTACTTAGGGCTGAGCCCTCAGATGTCACTTGTTCTCATGAACTTGAGCAGCCATGTGTCTCTGTATTTGCCACTGTTCATTGCAAAGAGAAGCTTCTCTGATTATATGCGTTT
>NW_008451166.1:0-562 GCF_000622305.1 Nannospalax galili
TACATGCAGGCAATACGTGCATACACATAAAATAGAAATAATAAATAAAATTTAAAAAATAAATAAAATATTTTTTTTAAAAGAAATATCCTGGTCCCGCCCTCACTTCCTTCTGCTTCCCTGGGCCTGCATGACCCACTTGCCTCTCTCCAGACAAGTCGATCAGGCCCTCCACACCTTGACTCCCTCAGCCTCATTCACCCTCCCATCTCCTCAGCCTTTCTCTCCTAGCCTGGGTCCTGTCCCATTCCTTGTCTTGGTGCCTCAGACACCAGGGGAAAAACCACTGCTTCCTGAACCTTTGCATCCAGACTAACCCAGTTGCTTCTCCTGGTGCCCACCCTCACCTCCCTCTGCTTCCCTGGGCTGCACCTCCCCGCAGCCTGTTTCCAGGACGCCTGGGCTGAGCTCTAAGCTGGCCTGGGGCCACCACTCTTTCCTGATCCCTTGCATCCAGATGGACCCAGTTCCTTCTGGAGGTCCCCAGAAGCCCTCTGGGCCTGGTACCACATTCACCTCCCTCTGCTTCCCTGGGCTGCACAACCCACCAGCCTCTTTCCTG
>NW_008451167.1:0-563 GCF_000622305.1 Nannospalax galili
TTTTTTTTAAGATTCCACTAAATCTTTCAATAAATGCAAGTAGAGGGCATTGTGCTCTCATTCAAATCTTGATTGAAAATTAGAGAAATTCTGTGGTGTAGCAGGGAACAAGACTGGGAAATTGCTAGCTGCTTAGCTCTGGCTTCTAGCCAGATCAGGATCTTGACTGCAAATGTTCTCACCCTCCCAAAGCATTCGTGCTAGACCTTCCTGTTCCATGTGGAACTGTCACACACACCTCAACTATCCCAGCCTCTCAGGTGACTAAGCCTTCTGCTTTTTCAAAGTAGAGCTGGGATATCTGTGAACAGTGAATGTGCCCTCTTCGACAGTGATCAAGGCAGACGAGTTCTCTTAAACTCAACTTTCTCCAGAACATAAGTAACTTTAAACATTTGAGGCAGTTCCATAATGGGTGCATGGCATGCACACCTGGTGCTGAATCCCACCCACAGATTCCCCACTTGTGATATCAAAGTAAGTGTTGCCACCTGCAGGGCAATAACTTCGTCCCACACAGCTAGGTTAATGGCGGGGGGGAGTTATTGCTAGCTTGTGCTGAT
>NW_008451168.1:0-563 GCF_000622305.1 Nannospalax galili
CCTGGTCTACATAGTGAGTTTCAGGACAGCTGGGGCTACTGGGAGACCCTGCTTCAAAAAAACAAAAAAAAAAAAAAACAAAAAAATAAAGAAAGAAAAGAAAAGAAAGATAAAGTTCACGGGTTAAAAAAAAAATCTAGAGAGTGAAGCAAGAAACAGCGTGCTTCTGTACAGTGACTGTAGGCTGCCTTGTCTCAGAATGTAATTTTGAGTAACTTGAATTCAAATTATTAAAGAAATTTTACAAACCTTAGGTCATTTATGGCTAATTAAACCTAGCAATTACCCATGTAACAATGCATCAGTTTCGAATTTTGTTTTGCTTTCATATCTCCTCAACGTTCACCAACTATTTAAGACGTTTTTTACTAAGGTAAAATTTATGAAAAATCTAAACGTATTTTCTTAAATAATGAAAGCGTCATGGCCCGTGGAGCTGTACTACCAAACTTTAAAAATAGTTATTTGTATTCCATTCTGCTCTCTCATATCAATGGGCTTCAAGACAGACCATCGAGCCCACAGACCACTCCACAGCTCCAGTCCAAGGGCTCGAGTGTCCT
>NW_008451169.1:0-563 GCF_000622305.1 Nannospalax galili
GGTGGGTGGTGCAGGCCCAGGGAAGCAGAGTGAGGTGAGGGCAGGGCCAGGCCCAAAGTGCTCCTGGGACCCAGAGAAAGAACTAAGTTGCTCTGGGTGCAAGGAGTCAGGCAGCAATGGTGGTTCCCCCAGTGTCAGGGGCGCTAAGACAAGGAACCGGACAGGACCCAGGCTAGGAGGAGAGATGGGCGGTGAGATGGGAAAGTGAATGAGGCTGGGGGAGTCAAGGCCTGGAGGGCACGATCCACTTACCCTGAAGAGAGAGACATGCGGGGTCAGAGAGAGGCCTGCAGGTCGTGCAGGCCCAGGGAAGCAGAGCAAAAACGTATTTTTATTAATTTTCATGAACTTCATATATGTGTACTATGTATTTTGATCATATTCATCCTTCATTCTTTCCCTAACCCTTCCACATGTTCCCCCCAACTTCATACTTCATGTCTGTTTTTTTTATTCTTCACTGATGCCAATTTGTGCTGTCCTATAATCACGGTGTGGGGCCATCCACTGGATCATGTATTAGAAAAAAATGTAAATATATTGTAACAGAATTTAACAGAATT
>NW_008451170.1:0-554 GCF_000622305.1 Nannospalax galili
GCCTCTCTAACCACCATCCCTCCTCGAATACACCAACCTCTGGGTCAGTGCACACTCCTACTCCATTTGCTGATGGCCCTGCCCCTTCCTCTTCTTCTTCCCTTGGGTTCCTTGTTCCCACTGTAGCAATGGTAGAGAATCAGATAATGATGTTAGATACTTGCTACGTTCTAGTACCAGGTCCCTTGTGTCCTGTGTCCTCAGAATAAATGTTGAGGTTTACTCCCTGGGCACTGTTGGGAAATGGGTTTGGTCACAATGTTAGTAGAAGGTTATCATCAACCATGAGCACTGTAGAGCCCGGCCTCTCCTCCATGAACCTAACTCATGGGCATATAATCTCCTTGGGGACTGGGCACACAAGGAAATAGCAGGCACATGGATTTTAACATCTCTTTCTAACAACTGTGGACACTGAGGGAATATGTGCTGAATGTAAAATATCAGTATGCTTGGCAGTCTCATGAGCAAATTACAGTAAAACAAAGTAAATGGAATTGAAACAAAAATAAATTCAAACACACACACACACACACACACACACACACACACAC
>NW_008451171.1:0-563 GCF_000622305.1 Nannospalax galili
GGATGGAAGAAAGCCCTTCCAGAAGCCATACAGTTCTTAAATGAAAATCCCAGTACCAGAAGTGGGTTGACCCCTATGAGCTGTTGGCCAGAAGGGCCCTAGAGATCTCCAAAACAATAAAGGCCATTGCCAATAATATTTGTTGTACACCGGAAGTGGATGGCCAAATCCCATTGCTAAAGATACTGCATGATGTGAATGCAGAAGAGGGAGAAATCAAGCTCGGACTAGGCTGCAAACTCCCTGCCCTTGGATGGGTGGCTTTCATAGTGCCAGAAGGCAATATACAGATGGCTGGGGGAGAATTGTCCCCTATAATTGTGCTACACTATCAACATGGCAAACAAGATGTTCCTTCTGGTGCAATAGTGGCATGTCTAGTGTATGTATAATAAGCAAATTTTTGATTGGATATAATGCCCACTCCTAGGGATGGAACACACATCTGGTACTGTAACCCAGGCCAAACCCCTGTGACAGGAGAGGATATAGGCCCCAGTGGAAAGCCACTGCAACTATTTTGTTAGATGGATGTGATGCACCTGCTAAGGTACCAAACAAGC
>NW_008451172.1:0-563 GCF_000622305.1 Nannospalax galili
GATAGATTATTGAGAGATTACAAATGTTTAACATGGAAGAAGGATTCCTGAGTCTGTCTAGGCAGGGATTAAAACTTTCTCAGAGGACTAATACTCATTCTAAGTTTTGAAAGTAAGCAGATAATAGTCAAATGGAAGTAGAAGGAAGTTCTGTCATTTATAGAGCAATGTGATGAAAAATTCTCAGATATGAAAGAAAATAGAGTATTTAGGGCTCTGTAGAAAGTATCACAGTAAGATGAGTGGATGAATTTCAGGACATTGGTGGACAAATGGCTGGGCTGGAAATTGAATTTTATTTGAGCCATGACTGACATTCTTTATCAAAAAAAGGATTTTGGATTTTGACCCTATGTGAAATATGTGTTTGTTTATGATACATTCAAAAAATAAAAAAAGGATAATGGGACTGTAGAGATGGCTCAGCTGTTATGAACACCCACTGCTCTGGCAGAGAATGAGAGATTTGCATCCAGATACCAGGTAGGGTCATGCACAACCACTTGTAACTCCTCCTCCAGGAGACCTGGCACCCTCTGACCTGTGTGGACAACTACATGCAT
>NW_008451173.1:0-563 GCF_000622305.1 Nannospalax galili
GCCCAAGGGAATTCTGGGAACAGAATATGGGTTCTCTGGAACAGCAGCAAATGCTTAGCTGCTAAGCCATCTCTCCAGCCCCCATAATATTCTAGAGCACCTTCTTATGTGCTAGAAATGATGTATTCTTCAGTTCTTAACATCTTAGTAAACTTCATTTTTGTATTGATTTGGTGTTTGGCATCAAACTCAGGGCCTTGTGCATAACAGTCAACCATTCTACCACTGAGCTACTTCCCCAGTATAGAATCTTAGAAAGCTCTATGTAGGGGGGTCAACCACTCATTCATTCATCGACTCTGTTAGTGAATATCTACTGGGCACTACTAAGAGGAAGGCCTATATAGTACTCTTTTGGTCATAACACATTGAAAAAAGTCAAAATCTTTCCTCTCAAGGTTTAAAGTCTAGTAGGTAGAGGAAATAAATGAACAAACACATAATATAAATTTGGGTGAGTACAGGAATTACAAAGGAAAATAAAAGAAGAGTCAGGCCTCCGAAGGTCACTAGGTGGTCTCTGACAGGTGACATTTGAGCAAAGATGTGAAGGAAGTGGCAGG
>NW_008451174.1:0-563 GCF_000622305.1 Nannospalax galili
TAGCTCAGGCTGGTTTGAACTTGTGATCCTCCTGCCTCTGTCTCCCAAGTGCTGGGATTCCGGTTGTTGTTTGGGTTCTTTGTCTGGTTGTGTGTTTATAGCCCATTTCTTCTGCTAGAAGGAAAGCTGGGCCCGGATGGTGTTTGCAAATGTAGCTGCTGTGTCTGGAACAGTATTCAGCCAAAATAAGTACTCCCTAAACAGGGTTGGACGCATCGGTGAGAAGAAATTCTTCATAGGTTGTTGGGAAATTTAGATAAAAGTGTCGTGTCTGGCAGCAAATAAGTGATGAGCTGATGGTGGTGGTTGTTCCTGCTGCTAACGACACCTAGGCAGCTGCTGTCAGGTTTGCAGTCTAGAGGAGGCTGTGCATGTGCAACAAGCTAAGGCTCACAGTGAAGAGGCTGGATGACGGGGCTTTGTGATGTACGGCCGTGAAGATGCCTTCAGAAAGCACCTGTGCAACCACTGATTTACTCCCACCTATTCTCATGAAGGACTTCACAGAAATAAGCACCTTGTAAGAACAAGGCGAGAGCCCATGCCAGTCCTTCAAAAGCTGA
>NW_008451175.1:0-563 GCF_000622305.1 Nannospalax galili
CTGCCTCCTGAGTGCTGGGATTAAAGGCGTGCACCACCACACCCAGCCTCATTCTTTACAGTTTTTAAGCCCTGGTCACTCCACAGACCCATCTGTGGAAGAAGCCCTACAGCCCGATTAACTAAAGATTACTTTGTATGATACCCAGAAATGTCTCTTTCTCAGCATTGGGGCACTTGGAATCTTGAGCAATGGTACAGGAAGACAATCATGCACATAATAGAATAATGCCAACAGGCATTAAAATGCAGTTACCCACCTCATAGCCATTAGGATGGTGGCTAACCAAAATGAGATAAAATAAACCCGACACTGGCAATCATTCGTGAAGAGGGGAGACTTCGGAAGACCTGCTTGTTCCTCCTAGAAACAGAAGTGGCACAGCTACAGAGAACAGTTTGGTGGAACTACTGTGGGGCTCAGCAGCTTCCTGTCTAGGCATATACGAAAAAGAATCAAACAGGGTCTTGAAGACAGATCTACAGGCATAGGGTCAGCATTCCCAGTCATCAGAAAGCAGGAGCAACCCAAGTGATCGCAGACAGATGAATGGAAAAGGAAAA
>NW_008451176.1:0-563 GCF_000622305.1 Nannospalax galili
GTTTGCTGGCTCATTACCTGGATTGCCCACAGGCTCCTGTTCACCTAGCTTTCTTATACAGCCCAGGACCACCTGAGTAGGAATGGTATGACCAACAGTGGGCTGAGCCCACCTGCATCAATTAATAATCAAGACAATCCCCCACAAACACGCCCACAGCACAATCTGATCTAGGTAATTCCTCAATCAAGACTTTCCTTTCAGATGGCTCAGGCTATGTGTATCAACTTGACAAAGTTAACTAGGACTCTGACTGAGAGAAAAAGTCTAAGAGCACAAAACATTTGTTCTAAAATAGGGAAAGTGGCTGCTCTCCAAGTGATGCCCTAAACCCCAAAGAATAAAAAATTAATTTCCAGACTGTATTGGAAATCATTTGGATTCAGAATATTGAGAGACAATTATGTCAACCACTTGAATAGAATTTCATAACATATAAAAGCCATGTAGATAAATGTCTTAAGCCTTTTGATTTTTTGTTTTCTAATGTTCTTTTATTGTTTATATATACATTTTAAATTACTTATTTAATAACCACATACTTAGAAGAAGCATTTCATTAC
>NW_008451177.1:0-563 GCF_000622305.1 Nannospalax galili
GTTCTGTCACTCTGTATCTCTTGCCGAGTTTCCTTGGCAGAAAAAGTATCAGGTTTAAAAGCAAACTAAAGATGACAGTCCTAAATTCATTCTCTACAATCCCTGAAGTCAGAGAAGATATTTTGTAACTCTCCAAAGTTATAATAGCAAGTCAAACTGACATAGTGAAATCAAATATACGGAAAGATACTTTAAAAGCCATTTACCTAGTTTTGTTTGCTTTTGTTTTGTGTCCTTAAACTATCAGGTAGGTTGCTAAATTTGCAAACATTCATAATACTAATGTGTTACCGTGTCTATTGAGAACTATATTCAAGCATTCTGATGCTTTTTGAAAATATAGTCGTAAAAGAAAGTGGTAGCTCACAGAGTCTATAGCTCAGTGGTAAAGGCAGGTCTGGCTTAGCATGCACAAGTCTGGGTTTGATCCTAGGACTACACATACACACACTCACACACACACACACACACACATACACACACAGTAGAGTACTGCAAAGTGACCATTTTTTTTTTTATCAAGTTAGATAGAGGCAGAGGCAGGTGGATATCTGTGAGTTCAA
>NW_008451178.1:0-556 GCF_000622305.1 Nannospalax galili
ACACACACACACACACACACACACACACACACACAGGCCAAACATTCATACACATGAAATAAAAGTAAATTTTTTTCTTTTTGGTTTTTTTGAGACAGGGTCTCCCTGTAGCTTCAGCTGTCCCGGAACTCACTATGTAGACCAGGTTGGCCTTAAACTCACAGAAATCCACCTGCTTCTGCTTCTCGAGTGCTGGGATTTAAGGTGTGCACCACCATGCTTGGCAAAAGTAAATCTTAAAAAAGTGCGCATAGATAGCATTTGCACTGAAATGGTTCATTTACACAGCTGGTGCTCTTGCTCCAAAGCAACCAGAGTCAGCCCTGAATGTGCCAAATCATGAAAGGGCGACAATTAAGTTGCTCAGTCACTTCCTGGTCTCAGGCAAGCAGTAGATATGGGCTACTGGACTTTGTTCTTCAAGCTTCAGTTTTCACATCTGGGAACATCTGGGAACAAGTCCTAGAGGTAGCCAGAAGTCTCTTATCAAAAATGAGAAGTCTCCCCAGGACCTTGCCTGGTCAGCCGTCTCCAGTCTGAGGAAGTGTGGGCAATT
>NW_008451179.1:0-559 GCF_000622305.1 Nannospalax galili
AGAGAGAGAGAGAGAGAGAGAGAGAGAGAGAGAGAGAGAGAGAACAAAGATCAGACACAAATCTCCAAATGTATGTAACTGAAACAATTAGGAAGGTTTGAAGATGTATCTTATTTTACAAATCGATACATTCCTCCTCATCACCACTCCCAACTCTCCCTGTAGGTGAATGAACCGTTGGATTTGCCGAGATGAGTGATCCGTCCTTCTTTCAGGGTCTTTGGCTTCTCCCTGTGGGGGAAGGAATCTTACCTAATTGGTGGTATGATTATATCTTGACATTCATTTATACGTGCTTTTTCCATTGGACACAGTTAAGATGATAAACATGGTGACTACTTAGTAGCATAGTAAGTAAAAGAGCTTCCTTGCTCTATTTAAAAACTCACTTCATTTGAGGTTCACTTTGGAAATGAGAGAAATAATACCCAGAGAGTTTCCTAATTTACCCACGGTCGTGCTTTCTGTGCTCCCTTCTGCGTCGATACTTTGCGTGCCTTATTTGTCTTTTTAAGACCAAGAGCTGTTGTCTGTGTGTTTGTAAATACAAACTAGAGGG
>NW_008451180.1:0-563 GCF_000622305.1 Nannospalax galili
TGGTTGTTCTTGTAGAAGACCCGGGTTTGAATCCCAGCATCCACATGGCAGATAATAACTGTCCGTAACTCAGTTCCAGGGGATCCAACACTCTCTTCTGTCTTCCACAGGCATTGCACGACACGGGTGCACTTATCTACGTGCAGGCAATATGTACATACACATAAATAAAAATAATAAATAAAATATTTAAAAAGTAATTATTAGTTCAACTTAACACATTTTAAGCAATAGAAGCCATATTATAGAAGTAGGGTTAAGGGTCAAAGAGATAACATTATGAACTAAAAATACTTTTGGGTTAATTTACTAGTTTTAGTTTGTATGAGACTTTCCTTATAAGTGAGTAAATTAATTTTAAGAAACGAAACCTGATGTAGACGATGTATACATATCTAAATATATATGATAGATTTTAGTAACCAAGATTTTATAATTACTCTTTGTTGAGATTATGTTTTTTGTTGTTATTTTTTTCTAATTTCTTTTTTAAAAAAAATCTTATTGTTTTCATTTTATGTGTATGAGTGTATTGTCTGCATGTATGTAAGTGTACTCATGTC
>NW_008451181.1:0-563 GCF_000622305.1 Nannospalax galili
CCCCACTTCCCCATGAGACTATTGTGAGGGTGGAGTTAAATCTTCAAAAGGCCTTCCAGCAGTGCCTGGACACAGGGAAAATGCAGTCACCAGCTCCTGTGCCGTTCTGTCCCCTTCCCCTACCTCAGTGTATCAGCTCTTGTATGGAAGACTAGCCCTGCCAAGTGCCTCTCCCCGAACCTTGGAAATCATGGTGATGTAATTTCACTAAATGATTCCCCAGCCCAGCAACGCGGTTCTTCTTTGTGTGTGTGAGTGTAGGTGCGCATGCACTGAGGTGCTTGTGTGGAGGTCAGAGGATGACTGTCTGGGGTCAGTTCTCTCCTTCCACCTTGTATTTATTTTTAATGCTTAAGTTATGGGTATGAGTGTGTGTCTATGTGGGGTTATGTACACATGAGTGCAGGTGCCTGAGGAGGCCAGTAGAGGGCGTCGGATCCCCTGTAGTTGGAGTTACAAGTGGTTGTGAGCTGCCCAACATGGATGTTGAGAACCAAACTCTGGTTCTCTATGAGAGCAGTCCACACTCTGAACTGCTGAGCCATTGCTCGAGCCACCCCACC
>NW_008451182.1:0-563 GCF_000622305.1 Nannospalax galili
TAGTTCCTCAGCTAGGGGTAGAGGTTTGTGATCCCTTCCCCCCTCCATTCTAGAATGTTGACTGGCTTACTCTTGTGCAGACAACCACAGGTGCTGTGAGTTCATGGGTGCAGTGGTCTGTCACACCCAGAAGACACTATTTCCCTCTGGTGCCCCCAACCTCTGGCTCTCACAGTTTTTCTACCCCTTCTTCCCTGAACCTTGGGGTGAAAGCTGATACCTGTCCCATGTATGGCTGAGCGCTCTACAGACACTTCTTCTGTTCACTTTGACCAGTGCAGTGTGCGTGCACACACAAATAAAAATGTATCTTTGAAAAAAGAAGTAAGCCAAAGACAGTATCCAGTGCAGGGTCCCTGAAGTGGAGGGGGAAGCAGAGGCTCCATTCAAAAGGTAAACCAGGGAAGACAGGCAGTCCTACCCTCGGGACAAGCTCCCAGGCCTCACACACACCCAATTCAGTAGCAGGTTTTTGGTGAGACACTGAGTCCTCTGGGGATGGGTCAGCAGGGGAGATGAATCTCATTTTGTCACCTAGGAGGGTAACAGCCAGGTACCATCTT
>NW_008451183.1:0-563 GCF_000622305.1 Nannospalax galili
ATGAAGTTATCAGAAAAAAAGTGATAGGGATATATGGGAGGAGTTGGAAGGGAGGGAGTGGGCATGGATTTGATTAAAATTCCTTAAATGCATGTATGAAATTCTCAATAAATTATTTATTTAAAAAACTACCTGGTTATATACAAAACTTCAAGGGTATATAAGTACTGCTCCAAGCTATCTGAGGTGTTTGTACAATAAATTGACCCTGTCTTGCAAAGCCTTGGATATTGTTGTGGCAAAAAGTTGGAGTTCCCTCCACATACACTCTGTTGCTATGGCAAATGGTTACACAAGAATCCCTCCTGATGCCACTTACTACAGTTACCAGAACAGTTCACCCCAGTATGGTCTTCTTGCAGACAGGTATCATTTCTGTGAGAAGTGTTTCAATGAAATCCAAGGGGAGAGCATTTCTTTGGGGATGATTCTTCCCAGACTCAAACTACAATAAATAAAGAATAGTTTTCCAAGAGAAGAAAATGACACACTGTATCCCAGACGGTTTGTTGAATGTACAGAATGTGGAAGAAAAACGTTCCAGAACTGTGTCATTTACTGTG
>NW_008451184.1:0-563 GCF_000622305.1 Nannospalax galili
TTCCTCATTGGCTCTCTGTATCAGGCCATTTTCGTGTCAGCCATCTCTATGCCTTTTGGCAGAACACAGGTTTGCCTCAGCCAGATGTTTTTGGCGGGTTTGCAAGGCACATGCGCTGGTTGTTCGAGAGCTAGGGTACACATACACTGACTTCTGCCTGTCCCATGTGCATCCTTTGGAAGGCCAGAGAATGGATGCTTTGAAAGGTGGGGGGCCGGCACTGGCAGATGAAGCCTCACTAGTGACCCCAGTTACTCCACTGAAGGGGCACTGATGACCTCTGTCCTATCCTTTACTTCTTGTTCTTCATCCTCTTTGAGTGAAAAATTGTTAGCACAGTCCACAGTTAATACAGTCTCCTACAGAAAGAGCTAATTCTTTGGCACTGCAGCTAGCAAGGAGGGAGGCAGAGGAAATGAAACTTTCTAGCCAGTCTACTGCCTGATCTCTTAGGGGCTTGGCTGTTGTGTTAGGGGTCTGGTTTGCTTTCTGCTTGGCAGCTGGGGGAGGCTGGAGCAGCCCCTAATTTTGCACTGACTGATCAAATCCCTTTAAAATGTTTT
>NW_008451185.1:0-563 GCF_000622305.1 Nannospalax galili
TCCTCCTCTCTTCCCTCCAGGTGGGTGTGAGAGGTCAGTGAGAAAAAGGCCAGTAGGCAGAGGTAACACACACAAAATCCAGAGCCCAGCAGGGCATGGTGGCTCAGGCCTGTAATCCCAGCTCTCAGTATCCTGAGGCAGGAGGATGGCAAGTTTGAGGCCTCCACTACATAGTGAGATTCTGTCTCAATGGGACATCTAGGGGCTGGGAACATGGCTCAATTTATAAAGTACTTGCCTTGCAAGTGTGAGGACCTGAGTTTGGATTCCCAGAACCCGCATAAAAAGCCAGCACAGTAGTGTACGCTTCTAATACCCCACTGGGGAGGTAGACACAGGCAGATCTCTGGAACCCACTGGTCAGCTAGCCTAGCCTATTTGGCAAAGTTTCAAGGCAATAGACTGTCTCAAACAAAAGATAAGAGGGCACTTGAGGACTGATACCCAAGGTTATCCTCTGACCTCCACAACCATCTATATACATGTGCATACGTAGATACCCACAGACTCATACACAAAAGGGACAGCTGGGTAGATAAGAAGGCCTAGTTCTGCTGCCCCAG
>NW_008451186.1:0-563 GCF_000622305.1 Nannospalax galili
TTATGATAAACACCATTACCAGAAGCATTTGGGAGAGGAAAGGGTTTATTTCATCTTACACTTTACAGTCCATCATCCAGGGAAGCCAAGTCAGGAACCTGAAGGTAGGAACTAAAGCAGAGACCATGGAGGAATGTTACTTACTGGCTTACTTCCATTTTCTTGCTTAGCTACATTCTTATATACCCCAGTCCCACCTGCCTAGGAATGCCACTGCCCATAGTGGGTCTGGCCACCTACATTAATTGGCAATTAAAAAATGCCTCATAGACATGGCCACAGGCAATTCTGGTGCAGAAAATTCCTCAGTTGAGGTTCTCTCTCCCTGGGTACCTCTAGTAGGTGTCAAGCTGGCAAAAGCTAACTAGCAGAAACCCTCTGCAAGCCAAGGTTAAGGGAGAGATCTGGAACCTTTCTGGAGGTTCACTTTCAAGGGCAGTAAGCAGCTGGCATAGAACAAGTGGTACAGTAGAGTGGGGTGCAGCAGAGGAGGGGAGGGCAGACACCCTGCAGGGCTTTCCTCCCTTCCTTCTAGTGCTGTGTCACCCACCACTCATTTTTTT
>NW_008451187.1:0-563 GCF_000622305.1 Nannospalax galili
CAGGCAAGCACCAAGTGTGGGAAGAGCAGCACCGCTCTGTCAACCGCAGAAGAGCAGAGGCCCAGCCTGGGCGAACCTCTGCTTGAAAAATATTTTCTCATATTCGGCATTTAATATGCATGTGAAGGAGATTCTACTTAAAACATTCACTGAGATCTCTGGAGAGAGAGAAGTCACATTATTCATATCGATGGAGCGGCCATGTTCTCTGGGCCCCGTCTGACTCCCAGCATCCAACAGCAAAGGGACAAGGACAGGAAACTACAACCTTGCTGCAGCCCTCCAAGCTGACCTGGTCCACAGGGCACAGACTGAGTCTGTGTGGTCTGCCCTGAGCAATGCAGTGAGGGGAACAGGGCTCCCGCAAACTCCCTCGATCCCTCAGATTCCCTTGGATGCCCCTGAGCTCTCTGGGAATTCCCTTGGGCTCCCCCCGTTTCCCCCAGACGCCCATGGCCTCTCTCAGACACCCCAGGACTTCCACAGACTCCCTCAGGCTCCCCCAGGCTCCCTCAAACGTCCCCAGACTCCCTCAGGATCCCTCAGACTCACCCAGGCTCTCC
>NW_008451188.1:0-563 GCF_000622305.1 Nannospalax galili
TCAACCCAGGTGTGTCAAGTTGACACTAAAGCTATCCAGCACACCTAGTAAATAAAACAACTAGCCCAGAAAACTATGTATATTGATGCAATAGTGGCACTCTTATCTTGGGGGTAATCAATAGGTATCTAATTGGACTTAAGGGCCACTCAATGCGATGGAACTCATATGTTGTACAGCAAACATAGCCAAATACAAACTACTGGAGTGGTCATAGATTCTAGAGAAAAACCTATTTTTGTGACATCCCTACATTTCTTACTCTACTGTAATTACATATCCTTACGTTTACAGATAAGTGTACCTCCCATTACTCATCCAAAAAGCTTCTTTTTACAACAGGTGGAGACTACTACAGAGATCCATCCTAGTCAAACACAGAGATTATGTGTCTGTGAGATACACAGTTAAAAAAATGTCCCACATAGACATAGGCCAATCTGACATAAGGAATTTTTCAATTGAGATTCCCTCTCTCCAGATGTGTTAAGCTGATAATCAAATTCAGCTGCAACAATAAGATTGTTAATGATTTTTCTCCCCAATAACCTGCAGAATCTAAC
>NW_008451189.1:0-563 GCF_000622305.1 Nannospalax galili
ACCTCTGTGGGCATTGCATAACATAGGTGCATTTACACACATGCAGGCAATACTCTCATACACATAAGATAAAAATAAATAAAATATTAAAGAAATTACAAAGTCAGAGCTCATATGAGTTTTTGACACATCTGTCCTTCTCTAAGAAGAGGGAGAAGTGGGGGAAAGGAAAAAGGAGGGAAAAAGAGGCAGGCGTAGATAGAGAGGAAGGAA
This sequence comes from Nannospalax galili, assembly GCF_000622305.1. Taxonomy (NCBI): domain Eukaryota; kingdom Metazoa; phylum Chordata; class Mammalia; order Rodentia; family Spalacidae; genus Nannospalax; species Nannospalax galili. Next base: position 214 of record NW_008451189.1, read on the forward strand.
AAATGGCAAGTGATGGATAGCAGCAGAGAGAAGTCTTGGCTCTAGATTCTGAAGAAATCCAAGTCTTCTGCAAGAGGAGAGTCAGTACTTGACTTTCTGGAAATGCAAACAAGTAGCCATGGGGATACATGTATCACTCTGTAAGTTAGTGTTTAGTCACTCATTAGTGTTTTTCACTCATTAGTCTAATCGCCAGTGTTTGTTCCCAGAAAATCCTGAGTGTGCATAACCATAAGTGTATTCCTGTGGTCTTATCTCCTGATACCACCTAAGGCACCGTCTATAATCAACACTGTAGGAGATAATGGCATCAATGCTGTGAATAAAAAGCAAGCATATTTCCCAGTTGG
>NW_008451190.1:0-562 GCF_000622305.1 Nannospalax galili
TGTGTGTGTGTGTGTGTGTGTGTGTGTGTGTGTTCCAGACCAGGTGAACTGTAGAGACAGAAATGGGGTCAGTGGTTACCTAGGGTTGGGGGACTGGAGTGAAATGGGCTGTGGGCTTCCAGTGCTTTACCTGGGCATCGTGATTCTGCAAGGCAACCAACCTGCAGCGGTCCAGGCTGTGTTTCCTACCCAAGGAGAAGGAACCCACACCTGTCAGGTTTGCCCACGTTAGGTTCTAAGATGACAGATGTGGTGTGGCGGCAGGCGCAAGGCCAGGCCAGTAGAGGGCATCAGGGTTTGTGTTGCAGTTGAATCTCCAGCTGCTTGTGTCAAGTGCTCATGCTTTACGGTTCCCCGATGTCTTCCCGAGCACATCACTGTGGTTTTTCACTCAGTCTACTTACTCAGGAAGCAGCAGAATGCTTCCTCTGCTCTAAACACGTGGGAAATAAGTCATCTACAAAGCTGCCAAGACATCCAAAAGCAATATGTAATCAGTAACTACAGCAACTATTAAATGGAGAGCAGGTGCAAAGCCTCACCTGATGAGGGGGTATTTTTT
>NW_008451191.1:0-563 GCF_000622305.1 Nannospalax galili
TGAAAGGAGGTTTGGGAAATAAATATTAAGGAAAACCATTGACATTCAGGAAGTGATGGCTTCTAGTACCATAGAATGCTGCCTTCAGGGATCTGTGCCATCTGTTCATGAGGGGAATACTCTGAACATGTGGAAACCACTGTGCTGGTGTGCATAAGTGCGGGGGAGGCCAATGCATGATGTCCAGGTGTATGTGGAGGCTGGAGATAAATATCAAGTGTCTTTACCTACTGTTCTTTATTTCTGACAGGGTATCTCACTGAACCTGAGCTAACCAGTTCAGTTTAACTGGCCGACAGCCAGCCCCAGAGAGCCTCTCGTCTTCCAGTGCTGCCAATACAGCACACAGCTGCACAGGGCGTTTAATGTGGGTGTTGTGACCGAACTCAGGTCATGCTTGCTTGGCAAACACTATACTGACTGAGCCACCCCAAGTATCTTCATTGAGCTTCTTATGACTGCAGTCTACCAGTCATGCCAGAGGCTAGACCCTCTACCTCTCTTTTGTCTTACATAGTTGATGGACTTGTCCTTTGAAAATATTTGTAACAATGTCTTGGGCC
>NW_008451192.1:0-563 GCF_000622305.1 Nannospalax galili
AGTCCTCTTTTCCTTGTTTAGTCTTTCTAAATTCTTGCTATGTGATTGACAGTGATAAAGTCTATTCTTAGGGTGACTGACTATCCTGGTTTGCTCAGGGCTGTCACAATTTTAGCACTGAAAGTCCTATGTCCAGTTGGTCATCATAGCAGAAGGAGGTTCAGGGGAGAATCATTACCTTACCTACCTTCAAGGGAATATCTCCACAAGGAGAGACCTACAGCAATCAATAGCTGCACAATAACAAACTGTTGAGGATTCACATCTATGTGTAAAAAGAACAGTGTCACTAGGATACTCTAGACTTCTGCCTGCCTGGCTTCTATTCAGGAGTTCTGCCAGTATGAGAAGATTCCTGGAGTCTTGAGGATTTCAACTCCTGATTTTTATTGTCCATCTATTTATTTATTTATTTATTATTTATTTCTTTATTTATTTATATTATTTTGGTCATTTTGAGACAGGGTCTCCCTGTAGTCCCAGCTGGTCTGGACCTCACTATGTAAACCAGACTGGCCTTGAACTCACAGAGATCCGCCTGCCTCCGCCTCCCCAGTGCTGGG
>NW_008451193.1:0-563 GCF_000622305.1 Nannospalax galili
AGTCTCAGTCAAGGTAGGCTCCTGTCCATCACTGACCCATTATTACCTTATCTCTGACATACCCTGCAATGTGTTCCGGTAAGTTCTCAAAATAGTGTGAAACCTCTTCCTGATTGACAAGTTCTTGTTCTGTCTGCCTTCAGAATTTCAGTCTTTTACATTCCACGGTGTGGGATTCCTGGGGAAGTTTCAATTCTTTGGCATTTACTGTTTCAATAATCTGATAGAAAGAGGGAAGTAGACAAGTGTCTTTGTGTAGAATATCAGCTTTACTGTCAGTAAGTTACAAGATTATTCACAAGTTATTGCCTAAATGAAACTTTGTCAAATTAAATTGAGGCTAATGGAATCAGGCTGTTGGTTACTCTTCACTTTCTATTTCTATTTTATTGTTAAATTTGATGCCCAATATTTACTTTTTTGTGATCCCTTTTATTCTGAATGAGGTGAAGAGTCTTCTTTCTTTGAGTATTTACCTTGCCAGATTCACATCAAAATATAACAAAACATTAAAAATCAGCATATAATTGTGAGTAGAAAATAAAACAAATATATCATTTTTT
>NW_008451194.1:0-563 GCF_000622305.1 Nannospalax galili
GGCAGGGGGCAGCGGGCAGGGGGCAGCAGGCAGCAGGCAGGGGGGAGGGGGCAGCGGGCAGCGAGCAGGCCTCTTCTGCCAGTTATGTCAGTGCTCTGCTTTTCCCGCCAGATCTAAGGATGCATGGAATTTAGGAAAAGGAGTGGGAGCTGTTTGTGGACTTCACAGTTCCCATTCCAGTCTTGGCTGACAGATGGGGCACAGTCTAGGCATGGAAGGAGAGCATGTGCCTCCCGCTGAGACAGGAAAAGAGCAGCTACTTTGGCATGGTGAGATGCCCCAACCAGTGAAAGCGCTTGCTGAACAAGTTTAGCAAACTGGGTTTGATCCCACCCACATAAGGGTGGAAGGGAGGAGAGAACCGACTCCACAAAGCCATCCTCTGACCTCCACATAACCTGTTCCCTTTTCAGAAAAAGTGCTGATTATTTTGGCTGCTTCCTGTGATTAAAAAAAAAAAGTCCTGACAAAAGTGACTTAGGTGAGAAAGGGCCATGGTTCAAGGTACAGTCCATCATGGCAGGGAGTCAGGGCAGCAAGGGCTGGAAGCAGCTGGTTGCATC
>NW_008451195.1:0-563 GCF_000622305.1 Nannospalax galili
TTTGGTTCAGTCTATGGATATGGAACCCACAAACAAGGATGACCGACTCTAATTCAGTATCTCACCTAGCCTAAGCACACCAGAGCATCCTAACTGGCTACCAGCCCTGACCAGAGATCTTGTAAAGAAAGATTTAATCCTTCTCCTAGAGCTTGCAGCCCAGCAGCAGAGCCAGGAGAGAGGGTTACAGATGATGAGTCAGCACTTTGGTTTCCATTGCTCAGTCCACTTCCTCACACATCATGTATCACTACTTATTAGGCTTGAAGGGAAATGGACGTAAGTCATTCCTTGGCCTCAGATGGGGAGAGGAGAGTCCACAGATGAGTAAGGACATACTCCAGGGGGAAGACACAGTCCCAGACCTACTCCTTCCTGGCCTCCTCAGCCACATACCACAGTCCTGCTCCTTCCTATCTTGGAAGCAACTTGAAGCTGGAGGTGGCATGGTGACAACTGGACAAAGGGCAGGTCACAAAGCCATAGATAGCCAATGCCTGCAAGAACTCCCGAGGGTCACCCTCAGGGAGCATGAAAGGAGGGGTCTGCCCCACCATGAACTC
>NW_008451196.1:0-563 GCF_000622305.1 Nannospalax galili
GTATCAATGTGCCCACCTGTACATATATTTCTAAAATTTGGATGGACTTAGTCATTATATTTTAATTTCTGATACTAAAAGACATTGAAAAGTGTAATTTTAACCTTCTCATTATTAATGTTAATCAGATTTAAATCTAGTTAGCAACTCGGTTATTGGTAATACATAATCGGGAGATCTGGGGTGCTAAATATTAACACTGAACTATGTTTATTATTTGTTGAAAGTCAATTTCTAATCTAAATTTCTAAAATAAATATATGTTATCCTTCATCCTAAAGTCATATTACAGGTCATGCTTAAAGAAAATATAAATTTCAACTCCACTGAGAAGAAAGTATTGTGCTTCTGGCCTGACTCCACCAAGGCAGGAGTGCAGTGCGATACCAAGTTCATCACTGGGCAAGGCAAAAAGGGCAGAAAGTTCCAGAATATCTGATCCATTTGAATGGCTGGGGCGGAAGCTCAGACAGACTGGCAGCTCAAGATCACGTGTCCCTGCAGCGGATGAGCGTCACAGATTATAGCTCACGCAATGCGCAAGGACAGCAGCTGGCGTGAGG
>NW_008451197.1:0-563 GCF_000622305.1 Nannospalax galili
CCCCAAAGTCTGCAACAGTCTACACTGTGATCTCTGGAGTCCAGTCTCCTTTTCTGACCTCTGTGGGTGTCGCTGGCTTGGTTGTTAACTGTACTATCATTTGAAAGGATGATTGATAGATTTCAGTTAGCATTTCTAGTTCTAAGGTTGTAAGATGTCCAGCTTTATTTAGCCACAGAATTGGTGGAAATGAAAAATCACTGCTCAGATCTGTCAGACATTTTTTCTCTATTTCTCAGGTTTATTGAGTGGACTGACTTACTCCAAGGACAGATGACCTAGATTCTCTGTCCCCTTGAGAATCAGGCCTGCCACATGATGTTAGTTAATATCACCATTAATTGGGAGACCTGGCGGCCACACTTAGAGCAGTGTTCCCTGAGCACCCGCTCTGTGTTAGATGTCCTGTGAGTGCTCCACATTCACCATCACTCGAACCCTCCCAACAAGCCCTGGGGTGGTTCTGATATCCCCTTTATAAAAGCAGAGGGTGAAGCATGTTGAAGACACCCGCTTTCCCAAGAACACTTGCATAATAAATTAATAAATGGCAAGTCTCAGGC
>NW_008451198.1:0-563 GCF_000622305.1 Nannospalax galili
TGTATGTATATGTATATGTGGCATGTTGGTCAGGGTTGAGAACCTGTGGCTAGACAGGTCACAGGCCATAGTGGGGAAACCTACTTCAATTATCTGTTAAATGGGCGCAGAACTGAACTAACTTCTGACTTATTGTTATACCCATAGATTAGTCAATCTCTCTACTCTTATCAAAGAAACTTCTTCAGGAAGATAGCAATTAATACAGAAGCCTGAAACTGGTAAATGTGCAGAGAAAAAAGACTGTGGTGTGCTCAGCTCTAAACAGGACATTTATATCACTTTCTTCTCTCAAGGATCAGCGATAATTGCTGAACAGCGATTGGAAATATGGCAAGATACAAGAAAAGTGTAAAAAATTTTAGACAGAACAGAGCAGTTGCACTTATGAACCCATAGTACTTATGGTAGCATGCACAAGACCTGCTCAAGCACATGACAGTGAAAAAGCCCTGCACAGAAGAGGAGGTTCATGAGAAGCTCTACCTGTAGCCAAGGAGATATTAGCAGTTGATAGTTTCTGGGAAAGGAAAAGTCTTTTCTCTTTCAGGGTATAAATCTGG
>NW_008451199.1:0-563 GCF_000622305.1 Nannospalax galili
CATTTGGATGGCACATTTGAGCATTGTGATGACACATTAGAGGAGAGTGATACCATATTTAACAATGGGATTATACACTAGGGCACCGTGATGGCACACTGAGCACTGTGTTGTCACATTGGAGCATTGTGATGACATATTGGAGCATTGTGTCAAATTGGAGCACTGTGATCGCACTTTGGGGCATTGTAAAGAACATTGACCATTGTGATGACTCATTGGTGCATTCTTATAGCACACTGAGGATTGTAATTTCCAAATGGAGCATTTTGAGGACATACTGGAGCATTGTGATGGCACATTGAGCATGATGATGACACAAAGGAGCATTGAGATGACACATTGCTGCATTGTGATGGCAGACTGAACATTGTGCTGGCACAATGGAGGGTTGTGAATTCATATTCGAGCATTTGATGGCACATTGGGCACTGTGATGGCACATTGGAGCAATGTGATTAACATGAAACATTGTAATAGCACATTACAACATTGTGACAACACATTGGGAAAATATGATGGGACACTGAGCATGGTGATGACACTTTGGAGCATTGTGGTGA
>NW_008451200.1:0-563 GCF_000622305.1 Nannospalax galili
GGAAGTCAGAAGAAAAATTAGTTCTGGTTAGGTATCATAAGTTTTTTAAAAACATCCTGCCTTCCCGAGGGCTCTCCTCCATCTGCGACAGACACACACTCCATCTCCCTGTGTTCTATTCCACGGAGAGACTGATACCAAACAGTGGTTTACTGAAGACAACCCAAACACTACAAACAAGCAACTACCAGAAAAAACACACCCAGAGTTCCCTCATTTTCCCAATTTCCCACTAACATCTGGGCACCACACTGCCTTTTCATACTGATTTGGGGACACCAAGCACAGCTTGCCTGTTTAAGGCTTATAGAGAACTCTCAGTGTTGAGAACTTCATGGAACCTTGCTTGCCATCATCCCGTAGGCTCAATATCATTAGTTCCCAAAGGTGAGAGACAAGGAGACTGAGAACTGTTCTCTCCCCAGCCCCATGTCCACATCCCCAGTGACAGTAACTCCATCCTTGTCAGGGGTGAAGGAGGGTAAAAACTGATTCTTGAGGTGAGGCGGTGGTAAAAAGAAACAACAAGAAACAACTTTTACTCCTTTTATGAATGAACCAAT
>NW_008451201.1:0-563 GCF_000622305.1 Nannospalax galili
TTGAGCATGGTGATGACACATTGGTGCACTGTGATGTTACACTGCTGCACTGTAATTGCACACAGAGGATTGCTATGTCAAAATGGCACATTTTCAAGACATATTGGAGCATTGTGATGAGACATTAGGGCATTGTGATGGCACTTTCAGCGATTTTCAGTGTACATTGAGTATTCTGATGGCACATTGAGCATTGTTATGACACATTGGAGCATTGTTATGTCTCAGTTAGCATTGTGATGTCACTTTGGAGCACTCCGCTGACATGTTGGTGCATTGTGATCACACATTAGGGCATTGTGACTGTACATTGAACATTGTTATGACACATTGAAGAACTGTGTTGGCATCTGAGCACTGGGATGTCACTTTTTAGCATTGTGTTGACACATTGGAGAATTGTGATGTCACTGGAGCATACCCTTAACAGATTGGAGAATTGTGATGTCACATTGTACCATTATATGTAACACTGGTGTATTGTTATGGTACACTCAGCACTGTGGTTACAGAAGAAACATTGTAATAGCACATTGGAGCACTGTGATGACACAGTGGGGCAT
>NW_008451202.1:0-563 GCF_000622305.1 Nannospalax galili
TTTCAATATAGTTCTCTATCTTTATTGATTCAACACTGCACACATGAGGGAAGCAGTGCTTTTCTGGAATAGATTGGAGTCCATCACATTTCAGATGAAGACGTAAACCCTGAAATGGGCAAGGGACTCTGACAGTCAGAACAGCTGCAGTAGGGCTCAGAGGAGCAGTCCCGCTTCACTGCAGGTTTCTGGGCAGCAATCATCCCTTCCAGGTCCTTCACTTTGTTTTCTACCATCTGAAGCTTTTTCAGAATTTTCTCTTGCAGACCCAAGGACATGAAGATATTACTGTCTTGAACATGGTGACCACTTCCATCTGGGTTGGCTAACAAAGCCTGAAAAAAGTCTGAGCCCTTTTTGTAAAGTTGGTAGAGTGTGATCACAAACACCACTATTTTCTAAAATGAAACAAGAGGAATGTTACTTGTCATTCATGTGTAGGGTCACAGGTAACTATAGACACAAAACAGAACAAAGCTCCTGCAATACCACCTTCCCTCCTTCCTGAGCCAAGCTTTCCCACTAACAAAACGTTGTCATACCCACTTTTACTCTTGATTATT
>NW_008451203.1:0-563 GCF_000622305.1 Nannospalax galili
TGTGTGTGTGTGTGTGTGTGTGTGTGTGTATGTATATCTAAAACAATAGGTTTCATGATGACATTTTCGTAAATGCATATCCTTGCCAACAATATGTACATTTCTATACACAAGGCCAAGTGTTTATAGTGGCATGAAGACAGAAAATGGGAAAGGGAAGAGAAGTCAGGAGTAAGAAAGTCCTGTTTGGAGAGCTGGTGGTCCAGCGCCCAACTTCCTCTCTTTGGATTAACCCAAATCCAGACTACAGGGCTATATGAGAGAAACGGCAGCCCCTGCCAGGCTCCTGGACAGGAGCATTGCTGGTGTGTAGTCTGCTGATCAGGTTTGCGCATCTCCTGAACCTCCCTCATAGGCAAATTAGCTCCTGAAGGCAAGCACCCTCACTCCGTTCCCATCACTAAGCCTCCCCTCCAATTCTTTCACTTTCTGTAATACTTGCTATTAATCTCACTTGGAATTACGTCTTTACAAATACTACCTTCCTTGTCTTCTTTGGCCTTCCTTCTCCTGACTTGTAATCTCTCTTAGGGGACACGCTCCTCCATGTCTCTAGTATCTGC
>NW_008451204.1:0-563 GCF_000622305.1 Nannospalax galili
TTCCCTTAGAACAGTGCTTTCTTTGGAGTAGCTGACTTTGGTCACCTCCCTGACACAGCAGCTGTGCTTCTGCCCAGCCAAGAAGCCTAAAAACCAATAGCAATCAGAAGTGCCTTACTGTCAAGGTCTCTGTTAAGAGAAGGACTAACACAAGTTTGTTCTGGCTTATGTAGTTTGCTTATCTGCTAACTTGGGCCATCCTGATCCTACTCAGGACCACCTGGCATTACTCATGTGTGATTAAATTCCTATGGTATTTGTGGGGGTTTTGCCTTTATAAGTTAGTTTCACCCTCCCCTCGGGGCTGTGAGTCCTGAATCTGACTAAGGGATCATGGATGGCTATAGCCCTAATAAATTTGACCAAGTAAAATTTGAATTGGGTCTGGTGGTCTTTTCCCGGTGGTTTCAAACTCCGTAACACTGCTCTAGCAGTGTCTCAGAACTTTTCGTGTGTTGCTTCATCTCTGGTGCTTAATTTCCTGGATTCTCCTTTGCAGCAGAAAGATATTTTTCCAGAGAAGAAAAGGAAGAAAGTCACCTGTCTCTGTGTCAAGGAAGTGA
>NW_008451205.1:0-563 GCF_000622305.1 Nannospalax galili
GACCACAAAGGGAAATAATATCCTTACCCACTAGTATTACCCACTAGTATTATTTATGAGTATTATTAGACAGTGCCCTAATGATCAAGTATTACCTGAAACTTAACATAGATTTCTGTTTCTTATGACTAAACACTCTACAAATGAGTATGTATATTGTAGATAAAACCTAGTTCTAAATGTAACTGGCACAGAAGGTTTCTGAAGGAAATATTAATCTGTTGCTGAGAGAATCTATTTCATCTCATTCAATTTTTGATAATTTAAAAATGTTTGTGAGGCTGGACAGTTAGTTCAAAGGTCAACAGTATATATTGCTCTTGTAGGGGACCCAAGTTTCGTTCTTGGTACCCACATCAGGCAGCACACAATCTCCTGTAACTCCAGCTCAAGGAATCTGATGACTTTGCCTCCTTGGGCCCCTATACTCATGTGCAAATACCCACACACAGACATACATGCATACACATAATTTAGAATAAGATAAATATATTAAATAGGATATTTGTGTTTCATATCATTTTATAATTTTCTGTGTGCTGCTACCAGAAATGCAATCTTAA
>NW_008451206.1:0-563 GCF_000622305.1 Nannospalax galili
TGATCAGAATATCTGGTCCCCTGACCATCCACTTCTATATTGGGGACTTCCTCTTTCCCTCCTTCCTCAGTGTCCAGATGAGCCACAAGAATTCCCCTGTAGCCTCTGTTTCCTCTGCAGGAGATGTCCCCTGAAATCTCCCTTGTGGCTGCTGCCTCTATATAGGACGCTGCCCAGCCCCTATGCCCCTTGCACAGCCTCCATCCACAGGAAGGCTGCTGCCCCTCGCTGTGCTAATGAGCAGTCTTGTTGGTTGAGGTCAGATGTGGCCATTTTCTCCCCTATTCCTGTATTCTGCACCCCAAAATCTAACAGTTGTGGACAGTTCACGATAGAACTCTGTTGCACAGTTAGGCTGGAAAGTCCCTGATCTGGGTGTCAGCTGATTCAGCATCCGGTGAGAACCCGCTTTCTCAGAGGTGACGTCTTGCTGTTCTCACAGAAGGTGAGGGGTCACCCTTGGGCACCGGGCTGATTAGTTTTTGCCAACTTGGCACAGACTGGAGCCACTTAGGAAGAGGGAACCTCAACTGAGGAGTTTTCCAGATCCGACTGGCCTGGGG
>NW_008451207.1:0-563 GCF_000622305.1 Nannospalax galili
TTTTATTAGAGAATTTCATCACAGTATATTTGATTATATTCACCCACAGCTTCTCTCCTTAACTCTCCCCTGATCACCTACCTCCCCGCCCCCAATTTCATGTCCTCTTTCTTTTTTTTCTTTTTTTTAATAACCCACTGACTGCAGCTTGTGCTGTCCATATACTTCTGGGTGAGAAACCCTTCACTGGAGCACACAGCCAGCCTACCAAGAGCCACACCTTTTTTGTTTGTTTGAGACAAGGTCTCATGCATCCCAGGCTGGCCTCAAACCCACTATAAAGTCAAGGATGACCTTGAAATCCTCATCTTCTGCCTCCACCTCCTGAGCACTGTGATTATGGGCATCCACCATCACACCTAATTTTTGTGATGCTGGCAATTGAACCCAGGGCCTTGAGCATGCTAGGCAAAGCAGTCTACCAACTGAGCCAAATCTCCAATTCTACATAACTTTTATTATAGTGTATTTTTAACTGTCCTATTTTATTACTGTTAGTCTTTTACTGTACCTAATTTAGAAGCTAAACTATCACAGGTATGTATAGAAAAAGTTGGGGGGGG
>NW_008451208.1:0-563 GCF_000622305.1 Nannospalax galili
GGACTAGGCTTCCCTGTCCTTTAATAGGGATGCAGACGTTGACAGACTACCTGAGATAGCCTGAATCCAGCCTCTGCCTGACCAGCTTCCGAAATTGTGCTGGGCCTGCTGGCAGAGGTACCCAGACCTTAAGAGGAAGCCCGAGTGCATCTGATTCTCACCTGACTTGGCCTTCTCTGGGAATCCCCGAGGAGCTGGACTAGAGCCACCTGGTTCCTCCAATATAAAATCAAAAAAGAGAACCCAAAGCCTAGACCAGTATGTTTTTATACCCAATACGAAAACAACCAAGGCACATCAAGTATACAAACAGAACAAAAACTTCAACTCAACAAAGGAAGACTTGAGTCTCAAACCAGAATCACAAACAGCAATAGAAATCCACATGCCAAAGTCACAACAAAAAATTATATGAAAAACCCAAATAATACCTCCCCATCAAATACCAACAGTCCTATAAAGAGTTTTACAACAAGAAACACTTAGAAATAACCCAGGACACAGAATTTAAAAGAACAATAGTAAACACAATCAAAGAATTCAACAAACTTAAAGAACACACA
>NW_008451209.1:0-562 GCF_000622305.1 Nannospalax galili
TCTCTCTCTCTCTCTCTCTCTCTCTCTCTCTCTCAGCGTTTGTTCGCTGCTTGGAATGACTGGACTTTATTTCTTGCCTAGGTTTTCTCTCTCAAAGATCTTCCCCAAATTCTCTGAACTTCTTCCTGGCTGCTCACACTGATGTTGATCTTTTTCCAGGAAGAGAAACGATCCGCGGGCTCAACCTTTCACAGATAGCCATCGCTGTTCCTTGGGTGAACTAATGACATATTTGTCTACCCCTGTCCTAATAGGAAATGGTTGTATGGCTGCCCACTTGCCCTGTTAGACTATGAGCCTTTTTTATGGTGGAAAAAAATGTGTATTTAGAATTAACGACCTTCCCTGCTTAGATGATTCCAATTTTGTTGGCAACATCCAAGGCATCGTAATCAGGAGCCATTTGAACATAGGCCTTCTTCTCTCCGTCAGGTCTCATCAAGGTGTTGACTTTGGCTACATCACTGCTGTAGCGTTTCTTCACAGCCTGCTTGATCTGGTGCTTGTTGGCCTTGACGTCCACAACGAACATAGTGTGTTGTTGTCTTCAGGGAGTGCTCTG
>NW_008451210.1:0-563 GCF_000622305.1 Nannospalax galili
CAAGAGGCTTCCAAAATAACACAGGCCTTGATTGCCTTCCAGAACTTGAAGGTAGGACCCTACTACTGAAGACAGGACATACTTAGAACACAGGACTTAGAGCAATGGATCTGGAATCCACCTGGCAGCCTTCTCTCTGAAGACTACTTCTCATAGTCCTAGAGTTAGAAAGCTGCTAATGGAGAAAATCAATCAACAGTCTAGTCCAGTTCTAAAGCCTAATAACCACAAAGACTGTCACAGCAAACTGCAATAGTGGCACTTTTATCTAGGGATAATCAACAGCTATCAAACTAGACTTAAAACCCTTTCAATGGGGGAGGGGTACTCATGAGTGGCATTGTAAATATAGACCACTAAACATGGCTAAAGAGGTGATGGATCAGAGAGAAAACACTATCTCTGGCATATCTCTAGGCAAGTGAAATTTCTTACTGCATGCTAAATATGGATCCTTATATTTACAGACAAATGTACTTTATACCACTCATCAAGAAAGCTTCATTTGGCACAAGATGGAGGCACTACAGAGTTCCACAATTGGTCACACACAGAGAATATAT
>NW_008451211.1:0-563 GCF_000622305.1 Nannospalax galili
CAGACAGACAGACTGACTGTCCAATTATGATTATTTGATGAATCCCAAGTGGGAATGAGGTAGCCACTCCACATGTGTGGGCTTTGAAGCTCCTTGGTCATTGGCTCAGGGTCAAAGGAGGGGCCCAGAGCTAGATCAGAGCCTTCAGAGGCCATTCCTGGTTAGGCAGATCAGAGTCTTCAGGGCCATTCCTGAGTGGGCGAGATCTGGGAAAGGAAGTAGAAGCCCTGATGTTAGATCTGGTGGACGTGGTTGGAACAAGGTAAGCATACTTTACATGATCGAATCAGAGAGAGGGGAGAGGCTGAATTCTACAACCATCATGGACCCATAAGCTAGGTGAGCTGGGTACCTTAGAAGCTGGAGGGAAAGCATGGGTGAACTGGAGGGCACACGAGATCAAAGCATACAAGCAAATGGAGAAAAAACAGAAACATGCAAGTCTGAGGCACAGTCAGCTCTCAAAACTCCAGGCAGTAAATCTGCAGGACAAGTGAAGGGAGTGGAGTGAGGGTATGTTGTGGGTTGACCCTGACCCTGACCCTGACCCTGACCCTGACCCT
>NW_008451212.1:0-563 GCF_000622305.1 Nannospalax galili
AGGTTTTACCAGCTCAATATTTTGATCAGGTATGCCTCTGTGCCTTAAGAGTCTGCAGATCTATACAAGATGGTGAAATGGCCCGAGGTAGCTTAACTGATCTCGGACAAAAGCCACAGGAGCAATAGGCTGATTTCTTAGCTAAGGTCAGGTGAACAGTAGAGGCTAAGGTCCCTCATGTAGAAGCCGTCCAGATTTTAGTAAAACAACTTGCTTACGATGGCTCGAATCAAGAATATAAAGCAGCAACTGCTCCAGTATAAAGTCAAGATTTGTCTTCCTGGGCAATGGCTACTCAGGACATTGGCATGGTTTCTGCACAGGCTAGCATAATGACGACTGTGTTAGCAGAAGCTTTCACTGCCCAAATGGAAGACCCATGTTTTAAATGTGGAAAAATGGAACACTTTGTGAGACAATGCCCTTCAGTGGATCACAAACCTATACCTGATCCCCCATCATCAGGCTCGAGACCCAAACCAAATAAAAAATATCTTAAATGTCAAAAATATTTCCATTGGGCTAGAGATTGCCATCCTAACTTCAACAAAAATAGCAAAACT
>NW_008451213.1:0-563 GCF_000622305.1 Nannospalax galili
AAACAAACAAACAAACAAACATCAACAGTGTCTAGTTCCCTTTAAGCTTCCCTTAAGTGAATTACCATTATTTGTTTTAAAGATTTAGGATAGAATTTGATGTATGAGTTTTGGCCAATAGTATTTCTTTTCCTCCAGGATTCTGACATATAGATTTCTAATAAAAATCTTTAATAAGTAGCAATTAAAATACTTGATTTGTTCCTGCTAATCATGGATGAGAAAGTGGACTTGAACGCAAAAGAAAGTAAGGTTTCTCACTAATTTGTATATATGTGTTTAGATAGAGATATGGTCACTGGGAAATTCCAGGCCTCTTTTACCTTCTAAGATCTCCTACATTGGAATAGGAGCATACAGAAGAATCTCAAATGATGCTCGGCTCTATTGATATAGCACTTTTATCTTGGAGGTAATCAACAAGTGTTGATTGAATTTAAGGCCCACTCAATGGGAGGGAATTCATGTGTGACACTATACACACAGCCAAACACTGGAAAGATCATAGATTCTAGAGAAAAACCTACTTTTGTCACATCCCCAGAAAAATATAACTTCTAACT
>NW_008451214.1:0-563 GCF_000622305.1 Nannospalax galili
TCTCTCTCCCCCAGATTCAGTTGCTGATTTCTACTCCAAGGGGCCCTTTTCCTCTGACTCCTGGTGAGTTTCCTTGGCTGGATAGCTTTAGTTGTCAATTGGACACACCTGGGAAGAGGGAACCTCAGCTGGGGAATTTCCCCTGTTAAACTGGCCTGTGGGCATGTCTGTGAGGCATTTTCTCAGTTGTTCAGGGATGTGGGAGGGCCCAGTCCACTGTGGATGGTGCTACCTCTGGGCAAGTGGTCCTGGGTTATATAAGAAAGCAGGCTGAGCACAGGCCAGAGGGACAAGCTAGTAAGTAGCATTCCTCCATGATCTCTACTTCAGTTCCTGCCTCCAGGATCTTGCCCTGAATTCCTGCCCTGGCTTCCCTCAGTGATGGACTGTGACCGGGGCATGTAAGTCAAATAAACCCTTTCCTCCCTAAGTTGGTTTTGGTTTTGGTTAGAGTGTTTTATCACAGTGATAAAAAGCAAACTGGGACACCGCCATACATCTTTCCTGCTTTGTTTTTCCTCTTCAGTGTTGTCCTGGTCACCTGCACCATGGGCAGTGTCTTT
>NW_008451215.1:0-563 GCF_000622305.1 Nannospalax galili
GAGTTCTTTCTATTCTGTCTCTTTTCTTTTCCTTCCTTCCGTGTATTTGGTTGAAAGGGAACTTTTATTTTGTTCTGTGTGTTTTATTTCAGAACTATTAGAATAGATGATTCAGAATTTATTTTTGCTGGATAAGATATTCTTGTAATATTTGTAAAGCAATGCTGTATGGAAAAGCATGATAGCTACAGCATTTCAAAATTTCATTAGATTAAAAAGATTTTATTTATCTGTGTGTGTATGTCTGTGTATAGGTATGTGCATATGAATGTGTGTGCCCACAGAAACCAAAGATGTCAGATCTCCCTATAGCTGGAGTTCCAGGTGGTTGTGAGCTACCTGATATTGCTGATACTAACCAAGTCTGGTTCTCTGTAAGTGCAGCATGGGCTCTTAACTGCTAAGCTCTCTTTCCAGAACCTAAATTTTAAAAGCAAATTATAATTTGGATATTAAAAAATTAATTTGAAATTCTTTGGTTCAACCTGCCAATACTGTTCCCAGTAGAGAGTGGCTTTTGCATCACACCTGCAGGACTGGACACCCTCGCTCTTGTCTTCGTT
>NW_008451216.1:0-563 GCF_000622305.1 Nannospalax galili
TCTCTCTCTGCTTCTTCCTCTATGCACAGGGTCTTTTTTTCCTTAGAAATTGTTCATCTTCCATCTATCTTCCTTTTTATTGTGCTTCAGTTTCTGCAGAACAGCTCAATCATCTGGTTGTGGTTCCAAGCCATTCAGTGGTCTGGACAGGGTCCACAGACATAAATCCACAGGGACAAGTTGAATGAAAAGGGAGAAAAATAACAAAATTTTGGAGACTGGAAAACAGGGAGATGAAGGCCGAACAGACTTGTGAGCTCTGAAAAGGCTGAGTCATAAGCAAATGTCGAGAAGCGCCAGAGCACCCACCTTCCTTCGCAGCGTCCACCAAAATACGGATCAATTGCCTGGGATACACTGAAAACAGTGGAAGTGGTGTGAAAAATGGAATTCTGGTGAGAAACCTGGGGAAGCAGCCATTAGCTCTCCAGCATCACTGTACTGCCCTGTAGCCAGGTGGGCCTCAAGTCCCTCCAGGGGACCGGAGGAGTCATCTCAGAGGGGACTCAGAGCTAAAGGGCACCAGACACAGAGGATTGGTTCTATGCTGAACAGAGAGGATG
>NW_008451217.1:0-564 GCF_000622305.1 Nannospalax galili
ACTTATGTCAAACAAGCATTTCTTGAAGCTTTGCTGGCTCTGTTTGTAGTTCTGGGCTGTTGGAGGCTCTAGCCGCAGTCTGCAATGTCTAAAACAGAGAGCGGACCCAGGCAATTGATCTTGGTTGTTCCTCCGCCGAGGCTGCCTCCTGGTGGACCGGCTCCCTAACTGGGACCGTCCTCTTAGGCTGCTCTACACATGATGCCCATGAGTCGTAACCCTCCTGGGTAGAACAGGGCTTGCTGCTTCCACTCCATCTTCCTGAGAATTAAAGCTTCAGTAGTACGATCATCTCTAATAACCCCAAACATTGCCAGTTTTTAAAAAGATGTTTCAGGGACACTATTTTTACTTGTAACTGTGCTATATGACAAATACATGCTGGACATAACTCCAGAAGCTTGTCTGGAACATGAATATATATGTATACGCATACAGATATGTAAAGTTTCCACAGATGAAAATAACATGGAATGTAATTAAATTTAAACAGTGTGAGGAATACATTATAATTATGCCAGTATAATTATGCTTGCATGTATGTGCGTGCACCATGGGTGTACA
>NW_008451218.1:0-563 GCF_000622305.1 Nannospalax galili
TTGTGTCCATTTCCTCCCAGAATGGTTAGGGGGCTGTTGTTTTGTGTTCTGCCTGAGAGTTGCCTGGCGAGGGGTAGGTCACATATTGGTCTGATTTCACACGGAATCTGCGTGCGGAGCAGGACTGAAGCTGAGTGCCCAGTGGGAGGGGTGGGGCCTCCATCCAGGTCTGGAGGATGTGTTGATGGGCAGAAGGTGAGGTGTCTCTGTCCTGGGTTTCTGGAACCTTCCTGGGGACTGATGGTAGAAGGCTGGGTCCCTCTCTGCTCTCACAGATGACCCAAGTGACAGGGCAAGGTGCCCAGGCCTGTGGGTACCACTGTCCCTTGCATGCCAGTCAGTTTAGGACTTGGTATGGGTGGTGGGGGTGCGACTGGGATTCTCTTCAGTTAGGGTTCAGGCTCAGAGACAAGGAGCAGCATTTTGTCAGTTGGGGCTGGTAACCATCTAGACCTTGCCTGGTCCTTAGCCTGGTTACTTGCTGTGTCCCCAGGTCTATCACAGGCTCACAGAAGTGAGAGATGGACTCATTCTGGGGTCCCTCACAAATGCTCTTTTCTGAC
>NW_008451219.1:0-563 GCF_000622305.1 Nannospalax galili
CCCCCCGAGTGCTGGGATTAAAGGCATGCGCCACCATGCCCGGCAGTTCTCCCTTTTGAATTGAGGGTTTGGTTTTATTTTGAGAGAGGATCCAAGTTGCCTTCAAACTCCAACGCCTCCTGCCCTCAACCTCCTCAAATGCTGGTGTGCAGCACTACACCCCCGTATGTTTAATGAATTTGAAAAGCTCCTTCTCTGGTTTAAAACTATCCCAACCTGGCTGTCCATGAGTCAGTTCAAGAAATATTAATATTCTGCAGACCAGCATATGTGACGTGATGACTCCAATATGAAAGGGATTTGAGACTATATTAGGACTGTGCGCCTTCCTTTTAAAAATCCACCCACCAAGAGAATCACTTAGCCCAGGTTGGTCTTGAATTTCCAATACTCCTGCTCCCAAATTCTAGGATTACAGGTTTGTGCCACAAGGCCAGGCCAAAACCATCCTTTCTGATACATTTCCCTGCAGTATCAAGTGGAGGTATTCCAAGTAGTAAAAGTTCTGTGATACAGGGTCTCCCTGTAGCCCCAGCTGACCTGGAACTCGCTGTGTAGACCAG
>NW_008451220.1:0-564 GCF_000622305.1 Nannospalax galili
GATCAAAGAAAACCAACTCTCCCTCCCCCAGCAATGATCAACTGGCAATACTTCCTCAGCCAAGGATGGAGCCTCCTACCCATTTCCCCTGATCTATGCTGTTCTTTTTTTTAAAATCTGGTTTGAGTGTGCATGGGTCTTGTGCATGCTATCAGCGTTGCTGTAAGTTTATGTGAACAAATCCCAGCCAGCAGGAAAACTCTGTCTCCTTGTAGTTATCTGCCACTGTTGGCTCTTACGCTCTTTCCACCCCCTCTTCCACAGTGGTCCCTAGATCTGAGTGGTGAGGTTTAATATAGGAGTCCTATGCTGGGACACATGATCTACAGTCCCTTATTCTCCTCGTTTTGGTCCATTGTCACTTTTTGTGTTATTCACCCTCTATTTTGTGAGGGAACTTCGCTGGTGAGAATTGTGAGATGCATTGCTAGTCTCTCTACTCTCTGTTCCATTATGTTCCATGAGCCTTGGGTATAGAGGTCCTATTATAGATATATCCCTTAGGGCTGGGAATCTCATAGACACTTATTCTCTGTGTTTGACCAGTTGTGGAACTCGGTAATA
>NW_008451221.1:0-564 GCF_000622305.1 Nannospalax galili
GCATGCATGCACATATATACATACACACACAAAACAAAGTAAGTTCATTTTGTGAAGATTTGGTAATTTAACTGACACTAACAATCAAGTATTTACACCCTTTTCTTTCTTCTGATATCTCATTCTTACCCCAAGCCTTAAAAATCAAGTTTGTAGAGACACAATGGTTCTTTCAATATCCCTAAGGTAGACAGCTTCTGACAAATGCTGCCCCATATGATGCTCCGTGTAGAATAGAAATAAGCATTCTTCCCTTAAGACTCATTACTACCACCTGTAGAAAATTGGTATGATAAACTGATTTTGATAGAAAGGGACAATCCAAACTGCTATTGGTGAGAACATCATATTCATAAATAAACAAAACTATGGTGTCTAAAACAAAAATGCATGGTAGAGCCCCTCGTCCCATTTCTTCTATCACTTTGTTCATTTTTCTACATTCTTCCTTCTTTCAAGACCATACTCACAAACTCATGGCTCACATGACCACCTGCTATGTTCACCAGCCATTACCTCTCTGATGACCTACTGTATCTTCCTTAGCAAATTTTTTTTTTTTTT
>NW_008451222.1:0-564 GCF_000622305.1 Nannospalax galili
GTTCCATTGGCAATAATAGCATACCAAAAATGATATGGAGTGATCATTTTTTAGAGCTAACTTGTCCAACTATTGGCTACAGTACTTCTTTATGACAGTAATGATTGTGTTCCAGTGAAGGACTTTGTAGATGGAATAGACTCTCTTGCTGTCATCTCACCCCAGTTCAGGGAAATCACTAATTCAGAACAGATTTAAATGATGAAATTCTGTGGTGGAAGAGGCTTCATCTCCTGCCCAACACATCTGGCTTCTTATTCTGAAGTTCAGCCCCTTGTCATCTGAACAGATCACGTACATGTTACCTTTCCTATGAGATCACAGCACATCCGCAAGTCCATCAGCAGCTCTTCCTAAAGATGTATGTGATCAGGAGATGCTGGATAATCAGTTCTCCACATCCAACTCTAACATAGCATTTTACACTAGACATTTCATGCTCAGTTTTATTTTCATGATTTATTGTACAGGGAGGACATAGAGAGTGCTGCTTAATAGACAGTTATAAGGTGATTTCAGGCTATACTCTCTGCACAGGAACCGTACCTGAGCTCCACCTGTGTT
>NW_008451223.1:0-564 GCF_000622305.1 Nannospalax galili
TGCAGAGGACCTAGGTTCAGTTCCCAGCATCCACATGGCAGCTAACAACCACTCATAACTCCAGTTCCAGGAGATCAATACCCTCTTCTGATATCCACAGGCACTGCATGCACGTGGTGTGCTTGCATACAGGCAGCAAATCACTCGTGCACATAAAATAAAAGTAGAACAAAGAGAAGGCTCTGAGGAGAACACCGAGGATAGTGTGAAAGTTAAAGGGGCCACTATGGCAAGAAAGTAGCGCCTGGAGAAAAAGGCATCAAGATTAAAGTGCAAAATAAACCTCTCGGCCAAGGACTGCAAATCCTTTCTCAGCTGGGCTCCATGCAACAAACAGAGCATGCCCAGAAAAAGACAATCCTACACAAATGTACGACAGGTGTATTATTGTCTTGCTTACTTTTCTCTTGCTGTGATAAAATATCCTGACAAGAGCAACGGAAGAAAGGAAGGGAGGGAGGGACGGAGGGAGGAACAGAGGGAGGGACGGAGGGAAGGAGGGATGAAGAAAGGAAAAGAAGGAAGGAAGGAGGAAGGAGGAAGGAGGAAGGAAGGAAGGAAGGA
>NW_008451224.1:0-561 GCF_000622305.1 Nannospalax galili
TGTGTGTGTGTGTGTGTGTGTGTGTGTGTGTGTGTTGTGTCCCTGGATTTCTGCTTCAGACAAAGAGGAGACAGGCCATGGAATAGAGGATCGTTTCTCACTGCAGGGGTACCTGATGATCCTCAGACAGGAAGGAGAGTAGGAGAGGCTGAAGAAGAGTAGGTGCTGACAAGTTGAATCCTTGCAGAGTCTGGAAAGGCCAGAAGGACGTGATTCATTTCAGGAGGAATGAATCTTCTATCATCACAGGTGATAAAGAACCAGTCAAAGAGGACTGGCTTGCCTTGCAAGAGCCTACACTCCAAACTACAAGGAGTGGGGAAATGAATCATTGTGAACTGATGAGGTTGGAAGAGCAGACTGATGCAAAAATTCAGAGACAAATTTTCCCGTTACTTCTGGTGTCTGATGAATTAGCTTTTCAGCCATAGTTCAGAAAAGACTTGTGGATCCGTCACCCTGCAAGGAAGGGTACTAAACTGCACATTCCGTGCTCTCGCATTAGGACTGCTACGATGGAAGAATTTCCACAATGTTTTCTATCCCTGCCGTTTTTGTTTT
>NW_008451225.1:0-564 GCF_000622305.1 Nannospalax galili
GAAAATAGGAAGCCAGAGGATTTAAGAACAAGTGAAATGAGCACAAAGGAAAAACTAAGGTGTGAGATGTCAGGGTTCAGAGTAGCATGAAGTCAGGGTGTGGGGGTCCTAGGGAAGCTTCCCTGGTTGCAGGATTTCTTCTCTTGGCTGACTCCTGCATCTCAGCATGCCAAGAGCTGCTCTTGCCTCACATCTGCAAAATGATCCCACCACCCGACAAATTCCTGGGCCTCCAAACTATCATTTTTTCCTTTCTCCTCCCACTCTACTGAAGACGGAGCCACCATCTGACCACCTGTAACCACAGTTTCGCTCTGGTTCATCCTTCCTCCCCTTTATTTACACAGACCCCAACTAATTTACTCCTTTTGGCCTTTCTTATGCTGACCCATGACTTGTGGGTTTTGGACCTCCTTTTGTTAAGCTCTTTCCACAGCCTTCTGGACTGCTAGAGCATCATGCCACCCTCTGTCCCATGGCCAAGGGCCCCACTTGTCCCACAGCCCCCCACTGGTCTCTCTCTCTCTCTCTCTCTGTCTCTCTCTCTCTCTCTCTGTCTCTCTC
>NW_008451226.1:0-564 GCF_000622305.1 Nannospalax galili
TATATAATGGAAGAGAAGTTGCAAATCCAGTTACTCACTCATATAAGGTCTTGTTTTCTCTTACTTCCTTTCACGTTCCTGCATTTTATTTACATAAACACATTTCTTACTCTGAGATCAGGCACTGACTCTAGAAAAGCCATGCTTGGCATGATTTACTTAAACCTTTCAAAGCCAGTGTGATGACCCAGCAAAAATATAATAAATAATTAATAAAATAAATGAATACTGGCTAAGTAAGGATGACTTAAAATATGGTTCCCTTCAGTCAAATACCCCAAGTGGTAGACCTGTGAAGCCATATTTTACAAAGGCAGTGTCAGAGATTAGTTAAAACATTAATAATATCCTAAAGAATCTTCAATGGAAGCAACTCATGCTTATTTGAGAAAAGAGAGCCATAATCAAGAAAGACTTCACATAATAGGATTAACAGGAGAAGAGAACTTGTTAGAATAGCGGATATGTGAATTTCAAATATAAAGAAGAAGGTTCAAGGTAGAGGTGTGAAAATTTGAGTATGATCCTGAAGAAGTGATTAGTGAGTTGCTTAAACTGTATTTT
>NW_008451227.1:0-564 GCF_000622305.1 Nannospalax galili
TGCCTGGCCCCCTCTTCTTACAGTGGGAGGCCCTTTTCTGAGATGTATCCAACATCATTGCAAAAATACTGACCAAGTTGATATCAACTGGAACTTTGACACCTTCTTTGGTCAGGGCGACTGGGCTACCAGAGTCCAACAGATGGGATTTCCACCTGCTATTACGATCAAGTGCACCTTAGTGCCCTACAGGCTTGGGAACATATTACTCCTCCTTCTGGCCCTACATCTAAATCATCCCTCATGTTCCTCCAGCAGAAACCCAAAGAATCCCTTGCTGACTTTATACTTAGTTTTAAAACTAGCATAGATAGAAAAATTTCTGACCCCATGACAGGAGACATCCTACTCCAAAATATTGTTTGGGACAAAATGCCTTTTGAATGTAGACAACCCTGCAAGGGCCTAAAGGAGGAGCATTGTGATAAGTGGATAGTGGCCACCCAAGACAGGCACGGCCACCCATAAGGACACATCCAAGCCCAAGCTTTCTCAGTTGCCTTAAAACAGGAAGGAAAATGCTTTAAATGTGGGGAAAGAGGGCACTGGAAGAACGAATGCCCT
>NW_008451228.1:0-564 GCF_000622305.1 Nannospalax galili
ACGACCTATCAATGGACCAATGGGACACTGGGAGGGGGTATATAAGGGAGCTCCATATCCGCAATAAACGAGTCTGCAGCTGCTCACACTGCCTGCTTCTCACGTGACTCCCGGTGTCTATGTCATGACTCTGTGCCTACTCTACCCCTGCCCGGAGGGCCCCAGGACACCTGTAACAATCACAAACCTTAGAAAACAGGAGGCTAGATGACACAAAGAAGCAATTTTTCTTTCCCCTCTTGTTTATGTTCCCTGAGATTTTTGTGTCTCTCTCAAATTTATTTTTATACCTATGGCAAAAAGTGATCACTGACAGGTCTTATTTGCAGCTCTTACATTTAAAACAGATTTGGGATATCTTAACTCAATTTTAAATTATCCAAAGAAAAATGATACTGGCATAGACTGTGCTTAACAATAATCAAATCAACTAAGATCAGTGATTCAGAGATACACTACAAGACTGAGGTTTGATTATAACACACAGAGATGCACACATACTAAAACAGACACAGACACACACACATAGAGAAAGACAGACAGACAGACAGACATAGACCCCCT
>NW_008451229.1:0-563 GCF_000622305.1 Nannospalax galili
CAGCCCGTGGAACAGCACTGCCCACATTTAGAGTGGGTCTTTCCACTTCAATTAATCTATCCAGATAGTTGTTCACAGACACGTTCAGAGGCTAGCACAATCTAGATAACACCTCGCAGGCATCTCCAGAGGCCTATCTCTTCAGTGACTCTAGATCCTGCCAGGTTCTCAATCAATAATAATCATTACACGTTTACCCCTTGACAATTTGACACCTAAACATATGACTTTTAAGTCATAACCTTCCACCCCTGGTCCCCTAGGCTCATGGCCATCTCAACACAAAATGCATCATCAGTCCAGCTTCAAGTCCCCATAGTCTTTTTAACGCTAAAAGTTCACAACATTCCCCAAACCAAATGGAGTTACACTGCACAGTGATAATCCTCCACCCAAGAACCACAGAACAAGCCCCAGGGACAGGCATGGGAAGCCTCCCTTCAAGTTGTTAGTTGGGGTAGTCAGAAAGATTCCCCACCGGGCACGGCGCACGCCTTTAGTCCCAGCACTTGGGAGGTAGAAGCAGGTGGATCTTTGTGAGTTCAAGGCCAGCCTGGTCTACA
>NW_008451230.1:0-559 GCF_000622305.1 Nannospalax galili
GGTGTTTGTGGACCATGGCTTCTGTCTCCCGCACTAATCTTCCTGAGCCTTACTTTTTTCACCTATAAAACTGAGATGATTCTTCGTAGAATTGCCACAAGGTTTAGGCCAGTACCATGGGCTGTCTTCAATAGACTTGAGTTCCTTTGTCATCAAATGTTGATGAACAAAGAGCAACCACTAACCAAGTAAGTAATTCATGAGCCCGTTTCTGCTCCTTTGGAATGGAAAAAGAAAATGAAAGTTTCCGCTATTAATGTGGGAAAACTGTTTAGGTCATTTGTAGAAAAGGGAAACGAAGAAGCTAGGGATGTAGCTCAGTTGAGTATATGTCTATTGCGTGTGAAGCCCTGGGTTTTGATTGGCAGCACTGCATAAATTGAGCATAATGGGACACACCCGTGATCAGAGCGCTTGGAAGGTGAAGACAGGGAGAGATAAAGGTTGTTTGGCTTGATGGTGAATTCAAGTCCAGCCTGAGATCCATAAGACTCTGTCAAAGAGAGATCGAGATAGAGAGAGAGAGAGAGAGAGAGAGAGAGAGAGAGAGAGAGAGAGA
>NW_008451231.1:0-564 GCF_000622305.1 Nannospalax galili
TCTGCCTCCCGAGTGCTGGGATTAAAGGCATGCACCACCACGCCCGGCCATGCTCAGCTTTTATGTGGGTTTTGGGGATCCAAATTCAGTCCCCCATGTTTGCATGGGAGGCACTTTGCCAACTGGGCCATTCTTAGCTCTGTGTTTGATTTTGTATAGAATACAGATTGGAAATAAGACACATCTGTATGTGTGTCTATCATTTATATGTAATGATTACATATAATGCATTTATATGACAGAAAAGATATAGGTCTACACACAGAAATAGCACATATACATGAACAAACAGAACTCAGATGAGTTTGTTTCTAGGGAAATCTTCGGATAAGCTAAGATAAAAGTTGAATTTTGAGGAAGAAAAAATTTAAAAAGCAGCAAAGTGGGACTGGGGAGACGGTTCAGTAGATCAAAGTGCTTCCTGTCCAAGCCTGGTGACCCAAGTTTAATCCCCTGAACTCTCATTAAAAAGGTTGAATGTGTGCTCGCTTCGGCAGCACATATACTAAAACCGGAACGATACAGAGAAGATTAGCATGGCCCCTGCGCAAGGATGACATGCAA
>NW_008451232.1:0-563 GCF_000622305.1 Nannospalax galili
TTTTTTCCACCCCGACCACTGTTCCCACTCCCTGCTGTGGTTGAACTCCTACCTTGTCACTGCACATTATTAAAGCTATACTATCTCAATGGAGCCCTCCCTCTCATATTTCTTCATCCGTAGACGTCTTTCCTTTTTCTGATTACTTCTGTAATTCTTTAAAAAATATTTTATGTATTATTTTTATGTTTTATGTGTTTGAGTGTATTGCTTTGGCCCCTAACTTCTGCAATTCAATTTTTTTTCAGTCTTTTTGAGACAGGGTCTCCCTGTAGCCACAGTTGGCCTGGAACTCGCTTTGTATACCAGGTTGGCCGTGAACTCACAGAGATCTTGCCCTCCTCTGCCTCCCAAGAGTGCTGGGATTAAAAGTGTGTGCCACCACACCTGGCTAGACTTCTGTGGTTCTTTATACCATGAAATGCACAAGAATAATAAGAGAATCTACTGATATGGGTGCTAACAAGGTTAGAATTAAATGATAAAACTAATAGTTTTAGTAGTGTTAGTTTGGTCTCCTGTAGACCAACAGCCCTGTAGCTAAACATGTGATGAAACCTGGC
>NW_008451233.1:0-564 GCF_000622305.1 Nannospalax galili
TGGAGAGATGGTTCAGTGGTTAAGAACACTGGCTGCTCTTCCAGAGAACCCAGGTTTAGTTCCTAAAACCCACATGGTAGCTAACAATCATCCATAACTCCAGTTTCAGGGAACCTGATGCCTTCTTATGGTCCCTATGGGCACTTCACACACAGGTGTACTTGCATACATGCCGGTAAAACACTACTACACATAAAATAAAAATAAATAATTTATTTTAAATGCAAGGTCTTCTCTGCCCTGGGAGCAGTTCTCCTGCCTTGACCCCTTGGCCCTTGAAAATATATGTCTCCTCCAAGTTCCTCTCCACTCACTCCTTTGTCAGGAGCACCTCTCAGCTACTGAATCAACCAGTATCTGCAGTGGTGTTGAAACGACTATAGACACTGTCAGACGGGAGCCTCCGCAGCTTTATAACCCACACTCCTGATCTCATCCCTAGCTAGTTTCCCAACCAGCCCCATTTCAAGGGACATTGACAAGCAGCCAAGTTCACTGAGGCTGGGGCTGCCAGAGTTGGGGCAGCTGGCTCTGGGGTTGGGGTTGGACTGTTTGGGGAGCCTC
>NW_008451234.1:0-564 GCF_000622305.1 Nannospalax galili
GACATGTCCTAGGAGTTTGGCTGTGCCAGGACAAAGAGAACATGGAGATCAAGAGGCTGGAGGGAGCAAAGGTCAAGTCATACAGGCACAGAGTGTGTCTGACAGAGTGCTGGGATCTGTTCCTGGAGGTCATGGGGAGCACCGGGGGTAGGGGGAGTATGGCTGGGCAGAGAGGTCTTCCTTCCTTCCCTTCCTCATAACCCTAAGCCACCTGGACCCCAGGACTGTATTCATGTAGCACTGGCCCCTGTGGTCTACACTCCTGCCCAGCTTCCCCTGCATTCCTCTCTCTCTCAGCCAAGCCCTTCTCTCCCTCACTGACCCTCAGTGCTCTGTGTTCCACAGGTGCAGTGAGGGCCTCAAGCATCTTCCCAATCCTGAGCGTGATTCTGCTCTTTATGGGTGGCCTCTGCATTGCAGCCAGTGAGTTCTACAAGACTCGCCACAACATCATCCTAAGCGCAGGCATCTTCTTCGTGTCTGCAGGTAATGCACATTGGGAGGACAAGGACTAGGGGGTGGGGTGGGGGGCAATAAAGCTGTGCTGGGGGGACCTGGGGTAGG
>NW_008451235.1:0-564 GCF_000622305.1 Nannospalax galili
CTGCCCTCCATCCAGGGTGACCTGAAGACCCCTGACATCAGCATTCAGCTGACCTCTGCCGACCTGGATGTGGGCGTCAAGCTGCCGGAGGGCCAACTGCCCGAGGGTGAGCTACTGGATCCCGCTGCCGCAGGACCCAGCCTGAAGGGGCACCTGCCCAAGGTGCAGATGCCCAGCCTCAAGGTGGCCAAAGTGGACCTCAAGGGCCCCCAGGAGGACCTGAAGGGCGCCAAGGTGGACCTGAAGGGCCCCAAGGCTGAGGTGACTGCGCCTAAGATGGAGCTGTCCGTGCCCGGCGCGGAGGTTGAAATCCAGGCCCCCAGTGCCAGACTGGAAGGGGACCTGTCGCTGGCCGACAATGATGCGTTGTCCACCAAAGACAGCAAGTTCAAGATGCCCAAGTTCAAGATGCCCTCCTTCGGCGTGTCGGCGCCGGGGAAGACCATCGAAGCCTCGCTGGAAGTCTCGGCACCGAAGCCGGGGGTGGACGTGGCACTGCCCTCCATCCAGGGCGACCTGAAGACCCCTGACGTCAGCATTCAGCTGCCCTCTGCTGACCTGGAG
>NW_008451236.1:0-564 GCF_000622305.1 Nannospalax galili
GCCCCAATGTGTCATCACAATGCTCAATGTGCCATCAGAATGCTGAATGTCCCTTCACAATGCCCCAACATCTCACCACAATGCTCAATGTGCCATCAGAATGCTGAATGTCCCCTCACAAGGCCCTAATGTGTTATCACAATGATCAGTGTTCACTCACAATACCTGAATACCTCATTACAATGCTGAGTGTGCCATCACAATGCCAAAATTTGTCATTCCAATGCTCAATATGCCACCACAATGCTAAATGTCCCCTCACAATGTACCAATGTGCCATCACAATGGTCCAATGTGTTTTAAAAATGCTCCATTTTGACACCATAATGCTCAATGTACCATCACAATGCAGCAATGTGTCATCACAATGCTCTAGTATGTCATAATCATGCACAGTGTGCCATCACAATTACCCAATGTGTCACCACAGTGCTCAATGTGCCTGCACAATGTTCAGTGTGCCATCACAATGCACCAATATGTTGTAATTCTTTTCAAAGCTCCATCACAATAACTTTGTGTGTGATCACAATGCTACAGTGTGTAATCACAATGCTCCAATGA
>NW_008451237.1:0-564 GCF_000622305.1 Nannospalax galili
AAAAATGATTACATAAAGCCAGGATGAGCATGTCTTTAATTAAGGCAAGTGAGGACAAAGGGGGACAAAGTGTGATAAAATTGAGAACCAACTGTGATGAGCCAGTAGTCTCAGGTCTTAGTAAAGTTTTCTGGTTGAAGAAGTCTCTCTGGGAGAATCTCTGATCCACTGCGCTTCATTGGCTTAGACCTCAGGGAAGGGACAGGTACAAAGTTCAGTGGTAGAGAACGTCCCAAGCGCACTTCGGATTCAGTCTCCGTCACTACTGAAAACCATAAATACAAAACAAAATCTAGAGAGGAGCTGAATCGTCTTTTGGACACATCATATTAGCACTCTAACTTGCAGCAGCTTCAGCAGCTGTGAATATTCAGCCCTGGGAATCTGCTGGCCCCTTACAAGCTAGAGACTTTTTGTTGAAACAACCATTCACAACTTTATTTCATTTCATTCATCTACCAAATACTTAAGACCTACTGTCCTGGGACTTACCACCTCTTAAAAGTGGCTTTCTAGCCAGGTGTGGTGGCACATGCCTTTAATCCCAGTACTTGGGAGGCAGAG
>NW_008451238.1:0-564 GCF_000622305.1 Nannospalax galili
CATATAGAGAGCAGGAGGGAGAGAGAGAGTGGGAAGGAGAGAAATATCACTGCAAAAGCGGAAGCAAGAGACTAGGGATGGGTCATGATTATTCTTTTAGAAAACATCACTCTCATTCAGCAGTGAGACACTGTAAGACATGAGCATTAGACATCAGCATTCATAGGATAATCACCTCCTCTGAGTCCCAGCTTTTAAAGACCTTCCTCACCATCTTTCAGCAGGTGATATTGGGGACTGAACTGAAACAAGAGCCTGAGGTGAAGATAGGCCACACCCAACCTATATGTTGCTTTTTGTCCGTTTCTTCTGTCCCTCCCTGTACCTGTCGCTTCAGAGAAACCCTGGCATCCTTGCTGTCACTACCAATTCTTCTCTGCTTTTGAAATTTATGATGAAGGACTCTTCTAGAATTATTCTGCTGCTGTGTTGAAGCACTCCGACCAAAAGCAATATAGGGGAGGAAAGGGACTATATGACTTAGACTTCCAAGTCATAGTCCATCATTGAGGGAAGTCAGGGCAGGAACCCAAGCAGGAACTTGAAGCAGAACCCAAGCAGGAA
>NW_008451239.1:0-564 GCF_000622305.1 Nannospalax galili
TTTTATTGGAGATCATTTTGAGCAATCTGGTATATTTATAGTTTCTTCAGCAAAGCTGGAAGGTATATTTGGAAAATGTTAATTGAAATATTTTCCTAATTTATGGCAACCTGCCTTAAACAATAACTTAGATTGGAACATGCCTCTCTGTTCTGCCTCAGCAGTTCTTGGGTCCTTACTTGCTTTTCTCTGGAGTTCTTTCATTTCCAAATCTTTCAGAAATCAATTGGGGCCAATTATCTGCCACACAATTAAAATAAAATAGCTTGTGCCAAGCAGCTCTTTAATACAGCTGTTTCTTTTTAATCTTGGGCATTTTGCATGACCTTTTCCCGCTCTTAACTAAAGTTCTCTCATTCTGTGGTGTGTGTGCTTGCAAATTAACATCCCAGCAAAGGTTCCTCAGGGTTTCAACTTTTCTGGGCAGCATTCTTTCCTCTGTATTGGCAGTCCCCCAAATACCCTCAGGTTCAAGAACATGTTGTCTTATAGTCATTTTTATTTCACCCCCGAACATAGAGCAGAATAGGTGGGGTGCTTTGTCTAGCCTAGAAAAGAAAAAAA
>NW_008451240.1:0-564 GCF_000622305.1 Nannospalax galili
GAATTTAACTAACATCATCTGTAATTCCCAAAGAAGAATGTAATGTTTCAGCTTTTCTATTACTTTTGTCAGACTTTTAGCAGAATCAGGGTTAAGTTTCTGTTTAGGTTGAAGTTTTTTTAAAAAACATTTTTATGTGCATGTCCGTGTATGTTTATGTGCGTGTAGTGCCTGCAGAGGCCAGAAGAGGACATTAGATCTCCCAGAGCTGGAGTTACAGGTAGCATGAGCCACCAGATGTGGGTGTTGGTAACTGAACCCTGGTCCTAGCAGCAAGTGCTCTATCCACTGAACTATCTCTCCAGCCAAACTAAAGTCTTTTAAAAATTTATTTATTTATATTTTATTTTAGTGTTTTGCCTTCATGTATGTAAGTACACTCATGTTGTGCAGTGCCTGTGGAGGACAGAAGACCTGGGATTCAAACATGGGTTTTTTGCAAGAGCAAGCAGTGCTCTTACCTGCTAAACCATCTCTTCAGCCTCCCAGATTGAGGTCTTGTAATGATTTTCTACCTCTGGTTAAATAAAGCTATCATATATGTGAAGTACACTTAGATACCAA
>NW_008451241.1:0-564 GCF_000622305.1 Nannospalax galili
ATTAATTAATTAATTAATTTATTTGTTTGTTTTATGCTCTGTGTGTGTGTGTGTGTGCACTCAGGGGAACATTTATTGATCTCTGCAAGACAGAAAGGTTTTATTATTTTCAATCAATATGAATATGTGGAAAAAGAAAAAAAAGATTTAAAAATAAAACAATGGGCCAGGCATGGTGGTACATACCTTTAATGCCAGCACTCAGATCTCAGTGAGATCAGGTCAGCTTGGTCTCCATAGTGAGTTCCAAGCCAGCTGGGGCTATGGGGAGAGACCCTGCCTCAAAAATAAACAAACAAACAAACAAAAAACCCCCAAAACAAAACAAAAACAAAACAAAAACAGAAACAATAAATAAGTAAATAAATAATAAAATAATGGTAAGAGTAAGAAAATATAAAATGAGGTTTAATTGGATAGAGGAGGAGACAAAAAATGTTTTTGTTTTCTTATGGACTCTGTTCTATTTTGCTCACTGGTCTCACAAAGATGTCAGGATGGATGGGAGGCAATCAGGCTATAAGATAGTAACAGGCAAGTCTTGTTATGTCTCAGACTTAATTT
>NW_008451242.1:0-564 GCF_000622305.1 Nannospalax galili
GCACACCCCTTTTATTGTGCACCTTGGAAGAGAGGGCAATGCTGACAGGAAAACTTTCCCTTAACTAGTGTCAAACACCCATAAGGTGTTTATGATTTTTCTTAAAAAAGTGCCAATAGTTCCAGAAAAGGTACCTAAATCACTACTTAAATTTTAGTATTAAGTAATTTTTATTATTTAGCTTAGGAAGTGTTTTGGAGTTCTGGTTACTTTTCTGTAAGTGAGGAGCAGTGAATTTATAGTGTGTGTTTAGGATTAAGAGTTTCTCAGCCACCCTTTGTAAACATGGGTTGTTCACGGATTTTAAGATTCAATCAAACCAATATTTAACATCCTTTTGGGATCCGGATGTTTGCATAAAGGAAAGGAGGAAGAGGAAGAGAAAGGCACCACGTGCAATTTAGTAGTGTGTCTGTTTCCAGTGTAAACAAAGACCTATGCCCAATACAAAGGTTTTTCTGTTCTCTTCTCTTCTTAAATCAAAGTTTGTTGTGGATTTTGCTTTACTAACTTAGAGGGCTCCAGAGTGTCCTTGCCTTTTTTTTTTTTTTTTTTAGATGAGGT
>NW_008451243.1:0-564 GCF_000622305.1 Nannospalax galili
ATAAATAGATGATAGATATCAAAGGAAATAAGGACTACTGGGCAAATTGCAGGCAACCACACTGACATAGCTTGTGAATTTATTGTTACTTGATTGTGGAAAGACATAGACTTGTCTGCCTATGTTGCTGGGACAGAGCGCTCATGACAGGCCAACTGTACTTGGATATTAGCAAGGAGGCCAGGCTAGACTCTGGCCTTAGCTGGGGACATTAATGACTCAGTAAGTGGAGAAAGAACATTCTGGGCATTCTGGGAAAGCATTCCTGAATCCCACCCATGTCTGAGAAGCTGCTAAGCTTCCAAAAAAGGAGAGGAGCCTCCAGGGAGCTAGGCTGTGTGTGCCGCCATCTTCCTGATTAGTTTGTGCTCCCTTCAGGTGAAGCCAAACAAAGAGAGGTCTCTGACTTTTCCCCAACAGTGTACACCAGCAAAAGCTGGCATGACCAGGCAAAGCTTCTATCTTTTCTCTTTCTTCTTCCTATAGCCTTATCTTCTTGCTTCATTCAAACATTTGTTGAGTAAAATTATATACCAGATATTTTGTATGGGACTGAGTAGACAG
>NW_008451244.1:0-564 GCF_000622305.1 Nannospalax galili
CCAGTTAACTCTCTTTAGTTAACCCAATCTCTTCTCTTTATACTATTTGGTTCCCTTCAATACTCCTTCCTCTGTCTGGTGCATCCAGTAAATTCTCAGGTCTGGTTTTCCTGATACAACTTAAATATACCCATTTATTCCTACAGCCTCAATTTACTTTGATAAAGTTATAGGTGGCACCCTTTCTACATTTAGAAATAGTTGTTAATCAGTCTGTGCCCTGTAGGTGGTGGTAGACCAGTGGTGCTGTCTACATGCCCAACAAGGTGCAGAGTCATAGGCTTCTGTATTTGTACTCAAAATGTAGTCAGAGGCTGCATGTAAAATGGAGTCTCTCAGGGCAAGGCACTTTCTGAGAAGCCAGTGTTTTACACAGTATAGAATAACTTAGGGCAAGGCACAACCTGCTCTCAACACTGTGTGTCTCCTAGGGCAACCAGTGGGGCAAGGCCTGAGAGGATCCCTGGCTCATTTGTCACCAGATCCAAATCCATGACTGTGTCAGCTTGACTTTCTCAAGAGACCTGAACTCTGTCCCTTTCCCTTTCACAGATACATTTTTTT
>NW_008451245.1:0-564 GCF_000622305.1 Nannospalax galili
CTTTTAAATTTATTTTGCCTTAAGGTTTCAGACAGTTCATCTCTGTCAGCTGACTCTGTTGCTTTTGGTGAGGCAGAGCATCATGGTGGAGTGTGCTGAAGAACTGCTCCCCTCATGGTGAATGGGGAGCAAAGACTGAGGGAGAAAGGAGGGACTGAGCGAGTAAGGAAAGGAGAGAGAAAGAAAATGGAAAGGGGTAGAATGAGAGAAAGAGATGTGAGGAGGGAAGACTTTAGGGAAGAAGGAGAGGTGGGAAGGAAGGAGAGAGACAGAGAGAGACATGGAGAGATCGAGAATACATCTCCTTCAACGGCATACGGCAGTGCGGCCTAACTTTCCTTCCCTTCCTTCGGCTAGGCACCACCCTTAAAGGGTTCTGCCAACTCCCAACAACACTATCAGCTGAGAACCGTGGGCCTTTCGGAAACATCTAATGTTCAAACTGTAACAGGTTTTATAGAGCAGGAAAGAACGTACACTCTTTTAAAAAATATTTTATTTATTATCTTAAATAATATTTTATTTATTATTTTTATTTTATGTATATGAGTGTATTGCCTACAT
>NW_008451246.1:0-564 GCF_000622305.1 Nannospalax galili
TAAAGGGCAGGACCAGAACCAGGGCACTGTGCTCCTCAGCCTCAGTCACTCACCCTGAAGACTACACCCCAGGTCCTCACTGTGACCACTGTCCTGGTGTGGCTGTTCCTGCCTCCCACATCCACAGTGTCCATCCCTGGCCTCAGTCCAGGCCAGCTCTCCAGCTGTTCTCCCCACACACCTCACTCCCACTCACCTCCCAAAATGTGGCCTAGTCCATGAAGCCTCCTCCAACCCCCTAGACTAGAACAGGCTCTCACGGAACCCTCACTTTTCACCTTCTCATGGCTGCACAAACATTAATTACTTTGATTAAGTTTGAAATTACTCATCCAAAATCTGTTCTCTCTGTAACAGCTAGGAGCTCTGAACGGGCAGGAAGAGTGTTTCTTGTTCCCCGGATCCCCACCAAAGCAGAGGGCCAGGTGCTCACAGCACATGTAGAACAGAGCAGAAACTGCCCCACACCCCTGCTTCCCACACAGGTGCGCTGCAGGACAGCAGAGTCCACTAGTGTAGACAGAAAGGCGTCAGTCTCACAAGGAAGCCAGGTGCTATGCCACA
>NW_008451247.1:0-564 GCF_000622305.1 Nannospalax galili
CAGTACTCCCACTGAGAATCCCTTAATGTGTCCCATTCCCCAAATTAACTGGGTATTAGAACAAGTCATTACACATACCGACGGAATTCTGTGTTCTGTCACACTGGTTGTCCCTGCCACTGGAGGGGCAGAGGGAGCGTCCCGGGAGCTCATCCCAAGTGCTGACCGTTGAGGAAGGAAGAGTGGATGGGACGACAGAATGGGAACGTGGAAGCAAACAACTGAAGAGCCCACACGAAGTTCTGCTGTGTCAGCTCACCCAGGTGAACCTCTTGCTAGAGACTGACCAGCCTGAGGACTGATGGGAGTCAACATGGAGAAGTCTGCACCCAGCACAGGACAGTTATGCCATGTACCTGAGCAGGAGACTTCCCATGCTTCTTTGCAATCTCCTGAATGACAGGATTGTCCATCAAGTCGACTCCCTCACTAGACAGACACAGCAAAGCCTGTTTAGTGAGATCCAATACAGACCTTCTATAAAACCACATTTCTCCAAATGTATTTTATTTTACTTATTATTTTTATTTAATCTTTATTTATTTTTATTTTATACTCATGACT
>NW_008451248.1:0-564 GCF_000622305.1 Nannospalax galili
CCCAGCTAGCTGAACTTGTTTCCTGAGGCATCAGCAACAGTCAATGCTGAGGGCCTGCTGTCATGACCTTGCTCTGGGCAAAGCCCATGCTGCACAGGTCGTCATGGCCCAGCAATCTGCAGCAAATAGAGTTTGCCACGAGTTCCAAGGGGAATTTGGGTCCTCACACCTGGACCTTTGACTGCTGCCTGGTTTAGCACAGCTGTGGTGTGGCGCCTTCTTTGGCTACTTTACGAAGACTGAGGACTCAGGGCTGGAGAGCTCAGTGGTTAAGAGCACTGGATGCTCTTGCAGAGGACAGGGGTTCCGTTCCCAGCACCCACATGGTGGCTAACAACCATCCCGTTCTAGGGGGATCTGATGTCACCTTCTGGTCTCTCTGGGCATTGCGCAATCGTGGTGCACTCACATACATTAAGTACAACAGAAACAAAGATTGGGGCCTCCACTGCACATCAATGTGGCCAACCCACAACCAAACTCTCAACCCAGCCTCTCAACCCCAGGGTCACCGTGGAACCAGATTCACAGCCTCAGCCTCCACTCCTGCCGACAAGGAGGTCA
>NW_008451249.1:0-563 GCF_000622305.1 Nannospalax galili
GGGAGGCAGAAGCAGGCAGATCTCTGTGAGTTCGAGGCCAGCCTGTTCTACCTAGTGAGTTCTAGGACAGCGGGGCTACAGGGAGACCCTGTCCCAAAAGAGACAAAAGACAAAACAAAATAACAAACACCTTAGTACTCAATAGCAAAAGAACAGGGAGGTAAAAGAGCCTCTTGCTTATGGATTGATCTTTTTCTTTTCTCTTTAAACTAGACCCTCTACTAAAGACATGGTACGGTACAATGCTAACCCTGGGTTATTCACTTGCATAATTAAATGAGTTAACTATCTGTCAAGTACCTAGAACAGACCCTGGTGTTGAGTAAGCACTACATCAAAATTAGCTCTTTTTCTTTTCTCTGTTTTGATTTTTTAGTTAGTGTACAAGATAAGCGGTTTCATTAGGACATTTTTATACATGTATATCATGGTACCTTGTTCAAATTTGTCTCCTCACCATCCTCCTCCATCCCTTCTCCCCTCCTCTCACTAGTTCTCTTCTAAGCCACAAATAGTCCCCCACTGCTTTCATATTGTGTGTGTGTGTGTGTGTGTGTGTGTGT
>NW_008451250.1:0-564 GCF_000622305.1 Nannospalax galili
AGCCAAATACACATGGCTGGAGAGGTCAAAGATCCTAGAGAAAACACTACCTCTGTCCTATCCCTAGACAAATATAATTTCTTACTCTATGATAAACGTGGATCCTTATATTTACTGACAAGTATACCATTCGCTCATCAAAGAAGCGTCTTTTTGCAACAGATGCAGACTATTATTACAGTTCTGCAACTGGTCATGTAGAAAGAGATGTCCAGTCCTAAGTGATATATCTACAGTAGAACCACTACACCTAAGGCTCATGTAATACAATGGAACAGGGGGTGGAGAGAATACTAATGCATCTGTAAATTCTCACCAGCAATGCTTCCTCATCCGACAGAGTGTGATGCACACAGAAGGCCACAACTGACCAAAGTATAGAGAATAAG
Organism: Nannospalax galili; assembly: GCF_000622305.1. Classification (NCBI taxonomy): domain Eukaryota; kingdom Metazoa; phylum Chordata; class Mammalia; order Rodentia; family Spalacidae; genus Nannospalax; species Nannospalax galili. The sequence goes on from NW_008451250.1 coordinate 390, forward strand.
AGATTTTGGAGTGTGTGTCCCTGGATAGGACTCCAATATTAAATCTTACCCACTCATAGCTCAGGGACAATTGCAGATGAGGAGCAGAAAGATCTTAAGAGTCAGGGTTGGTTGCAGGATCATGAGGAAACAGTCTTCCAGGCCTCTGGGAACTTGCTCATATGAACTTGCAGCA
>NW_008451251.1:0-564 GCF_000622305.1 Nannospalax galili
CAGCACTGACCTGGGACACAGAAAAACCCATGAGTGAGCAGGTGCCCACAGTGAGCTCTGCTCCAGCAGGTAAGGGTGGCTCCAGGTGGAGGCAGAGCTGAGGTTGATGGTTGGAGCGTGGGCTTCAAATGGCCCTTCTGGAAGTCGAGGAGGGTGACAGAAGTTCTACGCAGGGACACAGGGCACGAGAGGCTGGTGATGCAGCTTCCCTTTGCTCCTCCAGGTCATCTCAGGTTTTGCCTTTTCCTCTAAGAGACAGGAGGAGGTGTAATGAACACATTCCTCAAGCTGTCCTCACAGAGGTGCCTGAGTAAAAACCTACAGAGCTCAGAAGCAGGGCGTTGATGTTCTTCCTGTGGACCCACAGCTCGGGGCCTAGCCCCTACCTAGGCTCTATGCCTGAGCCACGGGCCACCCAATACTTCCATGAAGGGCTAAGGTTAAGGGGCTCACTCCTACGCACGCCTGAGGTCCTCAGGAGGCGGCCCCACCACCCTCACCATGTATGTGGCGATCTCATCAGGAGCGTCCCCATCCAAGTCAAACTTGAAGGTCACCATCTTG
>NW_008451252.1:0-564 GCF_000622305.1 Nannospalax galili
CCTCCTCTTGGTGCTGTGAAGCTGCCAGCTCTCCCTCCTGCTGTGATACAGCCTCTGGGAATGCAACCACCCACCTCTAATTCTGTTAGAAAGGGGAAGTCGCCCACCACTTTGGGATCTTTCCCCACCTCTCCTTCTCCTCCCTAGGCATCTCCCATGGCATATATTTCTTATACCTCGCCCTCTCCTTCTGACCCTGAATCTCTTCTTCCCATGTTTCAAAATCTGCTAGCAGGGGACATTTTCTCTAGAGAACCTTCAGCTCTCTTGCTACATCCTTCCCCTCAGTTCTTCCCAGTTCACATTCCCACTGGTCCTGCAGCAGCTGACAACCCTGGACTCAGAATGCATAGTCCTTTTGGCTTTGAAATGCTGAAGGCAATACGGAAGACTGTGATGAAAACGGGTGTGCATGGTCCTTTTACCATGGCAATCTTTGATCAGCTTAGCCATAACTTAGTCACTACTTGGGACTTTAAACGCCTCACCCAGGCTGCTCTGTCCCTGGGTCAATGGCTCCTTTTTAAGCCTGAATACTATGATAAATATACTGAGCAGGCAGCA
>NW_008451253.1:0-564 GCF_000622305.1 Nannospalax galili
CTGATGACACTGAGATGCCACTTCTGGAGAATGAGTCTAGGGAGGTCTCTAAGCACTGAAAAAGTGTACAGATGCAGGAAATGTCCAACGATTTTCATTGACAAAGGTAGTTTTTTTCAACACCAGTTAGTACACAGCAAACATAACTGTGAGGATTGTGGAAAGACCTTCCCATCTGAAAATAGACTAGCTCAACACAAGAAACTTCACAGTGGAGAAAGGTCTCATGCATGCCCAAAGTGATGGGACACTTTCCACAGTAAATTTGCACTTAATGCACATCTAAAAATCTACACTGATGGAAAAACCTGTAAGTGTGGAGAATGTGGGCTGGTGGTCAGTTGCCAAGCTCACCTTAAAATGCACAATAAAATTCACAGCGAAGGTAGGCCCTATGTGTGCACCGAATGAGGAAAAGTCTTTGTCTATAAGTCACAACTGACTCAACGCAAGAAAATTCATAGCAGAGCAAAGTCAGCAAATTAGCAAATTCTTCAGGGGGAACTCCAGCCATGTCCACCACAGTTATCACACAGTTAAAACACAACTAGAATTTTATATATT
>NW_008451254.1:0-564 GCF_000622305.1 Nannospalax galili
GAAGGCTGGGACTGAATCTGGTGGCAGCCAGTCCCACTCACTTACTGAGTCTAGCCTTTCCAGACTAGCTCTGGTTTCCAGAGTAACAGCCCTAGGGTCTCCTCTGGCCAGGTTGTGGAGTGGCTCCTTCCCACAGAGGCCTGGGGGTTGGTTGCCCTTCACCCTTCCTTGATCATTGACCAGGGACAGGCCTGGGAGGTCAGTGGGGTGGGAGGCATCTACTCTGGGCTGGGGACAAAGCCTCTGTTGTCTCACACTCCAGCCATTGACCAAGCCTTGCCCACCCCTGGGAGGAGAGGCTCATTCTCAAGAAGAAAGGAATTTAGAGCCAAAAGCCTGAATGACCCAATGCCTGGGGACCCAGCCCCCAATGGGGAGGAGCCAGGTCCTGCGGGCAACTCCCCCAGGATGTTCCTTCAGCTACAACCAGCAACTAAGGGACAGTTATGTTGGCTGCATGCCTTGGGGGAATGCTTAACAGAAGCCCCCTGCGATGCCTAGCTGGCCCCTGAAAGCCCAGTTGAATCTTGCTCCATGCCTCTCTCACCCAAATGCCTCTAGGTT
>NW_008451255.1:0-564 GCF_000622305.1 Nannospalax galili
CTGTGCTCAGCCTGCTTTCTTACACAACCCAGGACCACCTGCCCAGGTGTGGCACCACTCACAGTGGGCTGGGCCCTCACACACCACTCAAGATCAAGAAAATGCCTCACAGACATGGCCACAGGCCAATCTGATAGAGGGAATTCTGCCAATTGAAGTTTCCTCTCCCCAGATGTCTCAAGTTGATAAAACTAGTACAGGAAGACCCTTTGCTCAAGGACAAATAACTCTTTTTCCAGACATGATGACCAACTGGCTAAACACTATGGGGGACTACAAACACCTTCCAATAATCTCTTCCAGGAAATATAAACCTTTCTCTGAATCTCCGGTAAAACCACAATGGAGAGAAGATTTTAATGATTCTGAAAGTCCTAACAATGAGTAGTGAGCAGTATTGTAGGGCATCCTTAAAGTTCTGTTGGGAAAAACAGCAGTATATGTGAAATTGGAAAGTTAACTTTCATAATTCCAGCATGGATGGAATTCTTACTATTCCTTTAGAGGCAGACTCTTTGTAGCCCATCTCCCAGCATGCTCTGACTCTTCTCCCTAAATAGAATG
>NW_008451256.1:0-564 GCF_000622305.1 Nannospalax galili
TGCCCAGCCAGCCAAGCCTAGTTGGGTGAGTTCCAGGCCAATGAAGAGACTCTGTCTCAATAAACCAAGAAGGATAGCACCTGAAGAATGACATTTAAGGTAATCCTCTGACTCAACATGCACACACACAAACGCACGCACCTTCTATGTGTGTGCCTGTATGCCCCCACTCACACATGAATATGCACACATAAACAAAGAATTAACTGACTAAATCAGTGTATTCTTTGATAATCTCCTGGGAAGACTCTGTGGGGTCTGAGACTTAGGAGAGGGCTCCGATGTGTACACCAGGAGGGGGTTGAGAAATCAGGACCTCACAGAGGACTGAATGGCAGGAAGACAGCACTTGGAGAAAGAATGAAGCACTCAGTGAGCAGAACTCAGGACACCCAGAAGAACCAGGCTGGCGTTGCTGAAGTTTGGGCTGATGCTCTGAAACTGATCAACTTTTACTCCAAAGTACGTAACTTATATCAGGAAAAAGACACATAATTTAGGTGAGGTAGAAACGTGGGTGATATCATCCATGAAGATCTACTTAATGTGAAGTCAGTGGGGGGG
>NW_008451257.1:0-564 GCF_000622305.1 Nannospalax galili
AAGAGATGATTAATGTCTTTGGAGCCACAAAAGGGAAAACTAAACACCCAGGTGGTCTGCACAGTAGCCACCATGATCCATGAGACCCACGACAACATCACTAATTTCATAAAAACCCTTTGGTTCATAATCACTGGGTAGGACAGAGGATGGCAGATTGCAGCAAATCGATCATAAGCCATCGCCCCCAGGAGAAAGCATTCAGTCCCACCAAAAAGAATGATGAAATACATCTGTGCAAAACAGCATCCAAAGGAAATGGTTGTTTTCTCAGTGGACAGGACCACTAGCATTTCAGGTGTGATGGTTGTACTGAAGCTTGCTTCCACAACAGACAAGTTCTGCAGGAACAGGTACATGGGGATGTGGAGGCTCTGGTCTAGGAGGATGACAGAGATAATGAGGGCATTTCCCATCAGGGTCACCAGATAAATAACCAGGAAAGCCCCAAACATGTGTGCTTGGAGTTCAGGAAAGTTAGAAAACCCCAAAAGGATAAATTCTACCACAGAGCTGTCATTCTGCCTCCTCACTGTGGAAGTGGAGCCCTGTGTTGTTCTTGGG
>NW_008451258.1:0-564 GCF_000622305.1 Nannospalax galili
ACCCACGGCCCTCAAGGTAGACGGGATTTCGGCCTGGATCCATGCTTCCCATGCCAAGAGAGCCCCGGTCCAGGAGGACGCTGAGAAATGGCACCTGCACAAAACTCCCAACCCTCTGAAAATAAGACTATCCCGAGATACTTAATGATTCTACTTGCTTATAGTCAATGCCTATGCCTGACGAAAGGCTATAATCCCCATGCCCCAGTACGAGTCACCTGGATGCTGGCTAATGTAGAAACAGGAAAGGCAGTGCTAACATTGACAGGAGACCACCCGCCCAACACCTGGTGGCCCCCGCTTGATGTTGATCTTTGTACCCTAGCAGATGGGTTATATGACACAGGCCTAGAGGGAAAAGCTTCAGATCCTGAGGAGTCTCCTGTTAAAATGTATCCTCCGACAGGCTTCAATTGTAAGTTCAAATCGGGGGTTAGAAACCTTCGTGCTAAGAGTTTTTATGTCTGCCCAGGGCCTCATGTTAAACCAGGATGCAGAGGGGCCCAACACTATTATTGCCAGTACTGGGGATGCGACACAACCGGGGAAGCTTACTGGTTAAAA
>NW_008451259.1:0-564 GCF_000622305.1 Nannospalax galili
TTATTAAGACTGATATGTAACAATCACCAAGACTGAACTCCACCATCATCAAGATTGGACTCAATCATCATCAAGACTTGACGCCACACATCATCGAGACTTGACTTTATCCAGCATCAGACTGAACTGTACCCATCGTCAAGACTGGATTTTGTTCATCACCTTTGAATTTAAAGTATCGCGTGCACCATGTTTAGAATGAAAATGGAACAACAAAGTCACGAACACCAGACACAGCACACGCGTTAACCGACTCCATTCTTTATCCTTCCCAGTCTCTCTCGTTTCAGGCAATGGCGTGTCTGTCTGGACAGTCGCAAAGTCCCCAGTGTGCACGGCATCTTTGCCGTCATCTTATCTGCTGTGATCTTGGATGTTCTCACACACGTCTCAGGTTCTTCTTGTTCCCATCGTTTCTTTTGTAGTTCTGAGAGAGCAGAGCTTCTTCATGCCTCCCCTGGGTGTCAGCAACAGGCCACGAGTCTGTTCTGCAAGTAAACGTATATATATATATTTTTTTCTTTTTTCTTTTGGTCTTTTTGAGACAGGGTCTCCCTGTAGCCC
>NW_008451260.1:0-564 GCF_000622305.1 Nannospalax galili
TCTTCTAGGACTATCTTAACTCAGAAGCAGCTGGTACTGGAAATAGAATAAACTGGACCTAAGCTATCACACCACCTTCCTCTAAGTCCCAGAACTTGTAGAAATTTGACATTTATTACTTATATACAAAGCAACGAAATCAGAAGTCTTAGACTTACTTGAGTTTGCATAGAAGAAAGGCGATCAAAATAGCTGAAATGAGCTAGTAGAATTGCCTTCACTGATACATATGTGTAGGCTTTGTTTTGCTTCCCAGCATCAGTGTTAACCTTAGTACCATGAAATTTCTTTGAAGTTGATGTTTGGTCTACTAGATCTTATGCCTAGAGAGAAAGAAATAACGCCCAAGTCTCCTGGAAAAATGCTACTAGAAAAAGCACATGCTGTTTTTGTTTCTCTTCTGTTGTTGTGATAAAATACTCTGATCAAAGCAACTTAGGGAAGAAAGGGTTTGTTTCAGCTCACAGTTCCAGCTCACAGTTCATCATGGTGGAGAAGTCACAGTGGCAGAAGCTTGAAGGAGCTGGTTACACCACATCTGTAATCAGAAACAGAGCACAAAAA
>NW_008451261.1:0-564 GCF_000622305.1 Nannospalax galili
ATGCTGTTAAGAGCAGGCTAATGCCAATCTGTCCCTTACCTCACCACCTGCTGGTGCTGGGTCTGCAGCAGAGGCTACCGCTTCATCCTCCGATGAGGAGGATGATGATGGGCCTGTCACAATGGAGCCTGCAAAGCCTCCTCGCCTTTCACAAGTGTGTCTCCCACCTGCTATTGCTGCTAACCCTCCCCTTCAATATTCCCCCCCTGACATATCCATGGTGTGAGTCAAGCACAGCTGCCAGGCCATTTGAGCCTGTGCCCCCACCACCTCCAGGTGCCCTCCTGGGCTGCCCTCATGCCCACGGCCACCCTCATGTCCATTTGTGCTGGCTGTGCCACCCCCCTCGTCTCTGGGACAACACCCTGAGGTTTACCCTGTCAATGTAGGGCCCAATGCAGCAAATCAGCCCTAGATACTTACCCCTCTTACAGGTCTCTCCTTGATTTGAAAGGCAGCTAATGAGTCAGGCCCAGATTCTCACTATTTTGAGCAGGTCTTACACCAATAGGCCATTCAACTGTAAACCCATTAAAATTGGTATCACCTTCTTAAAGCCATCCT
>NW_008451262.1:0-564 GCF_000622305.1 Nannospalax galili
AAATGAACTAAATATATCCAAATATTAGCTTGGCCTAAGTCTGGGAATTGAGCCAGACTTCCAAATTATACTATCATTGTAAACAAAAAGAGGGAAAAAGTTAACTAACATTATTAAATAAAACACGTATGCACATGCGTAACAGGAAACAAAGTAAATGTTAGTGTTAACACATGTTAAAGATATGTATATATACACAGTATACAAGTATAATATCCTCTTGTACAGTACTAGAAATAGTAGCTATGCCAGAAGAAATTTAAACAGCCCCCGTGGCTGTCACGATTATTGTGTTACACAAATACATCAAAAGCCACTTCCACTGTGGCCGGAAACAAAACTGATTGTACAATCCACATTTAAAGTTTTTCTCACTGCTCCATTTCTGGGTGGATGACAAATAATGAAATTTAGGTATTTCATAAACAAATGTGGTAGAAATGGACCGCAGTCTTCTGTGAAATACACACAACTTTTTATATGCTTACAGAAAAATTTGCCCATGTTCAGAATGTTGATATTTTGTGTTCAAGACTGATGTCATTTTAAGTCCTATTTTTTTTT
>NW_008451263.1:0-564 GCF_000622305.1 Nannospalax galili
TCCCCCCACCCCACCCCCCGCCCCCCGGAATCTAGATTTTGGGCTTTAAGGGTTTTAGGGGTTTCCCTTCCCCCAGTTTTAGATTGGTCGACTTAAACAAAGAAGTGGGTGCTGATAGGCTTCTGGCTCCAAATTATGTCCTTGTCTACTTGACTCTAAGCAGGTCAGTTGAAGGGGCCCTCGTGGAATTAAATATAAGGCCTTCCTGCCAAGGACCAACAAGAAGCCGGAAGGCGCCATCTTTATTGCTACTCAGTGGCTCTGTCTGGGTCCCTGACAGGAAAGTTTAAATATAAGGCAAGAGATTTGCATAACCAAGCAGTCCTTCCAGGTCCCCACCCACCACTGCTTCCAGTGCATCAGGCAAGGTCATCTGATAAATTTTAATTCTTTCTCCAGGAGACAAATTCCTCCTCTGGCTGCCCACCCAGGGTTTCATTCATTTCGAATCCCAGCAGGAAATTACTGGGGAAATCTAATTTCTTGGGGTCCCTTGTTTCATGACTCTGACAGCCAAAGGGTGGGACACATGAATCTGTCTGCTGCCAGACAAGCTGGTTACAA
>NW_008451264.1:0-564 GCF_000622305.1 Nannospalax galili
GTGTGTGTGTGTGTGTAATGGAGATGGGGCGCATGTGCCACAGGGCACATGTGGAGATAGATCAGAGGACAACTTTGTGGAGTTAGTTCTTCCCTTCCATCTTTGTATGGGAACTCAGGTCCTTAGGTGCTATGGTGGCAAGTGCCTCTGCCTACTGAACCATCCTGCAGGTCTCCTAGAAATGAGTTTAGTGTATCATCTATGTTTTGATTTGTGGAACTGGGTGAATGATGGTGCCGTTCCACAGCATATACAGCAGAGAGGAGAGGAGATGGCAACCTATGACAGATCTACTCTGATGCCCTTTGCAGTGGAGGTGCCCATACTAATGACATACTAGGACACAGAATCTATCAAATTTCCAAAAATCATAAAATTACATGTGTTGTCTCCTCCCATCATCCCAGAAGTCTCCATCTTCTTCCCCTTGCACTGAGTTGCTCTTGTTCTACACCTCAGTCTGCAACTGCCCAGAGGTCATTATGCTCTGAACACACCACTGACACAACCACGCATATTTCTCAGTGGTTACCAGTCCAGGGTGGTCTTCCTGACTATGGAATA
>NW_008451265.1:0-564 GCF_000622305.1 Nannospalax galili
CAAGGGGATCCGACACCCTCTTCTGACCTCCGTGATCACCCCCCCACACACACACACGAGTACACTCACCCCCACACACACACACACTCAGGGCAGTCCCTCCTATGAGAGGCACATTATCCCTCATTCTTTCTTTTGGGAAACGTTATTAGAAATCTCATCAACACGCGTTGTGGGTGAAGGTGACTGAGCTGACACTTGAGAACACATTTGCCTCGCATCTGCTAGACTGGCACAAGGCTGTTGACTGTGAATCACGTGCTAGAAAGGACACCGACACATACTGCTTTGTCAGCAAGTGGCCACTTGGAAACTGTATAGCACTTAGCAGGCAATAAAATGTCTCTGTTAATGAGCTCTTTGGGAGAGAACCCTGGACTTGCAGGACAACTGTTTTCACTCCCAGGTGTTTCTGTCCTGTTTTCCTTGTACTTTTCCCGTTCGCTTTTGCAATTGTCACTCCATCTAGCCTTTGGTTCACAAGTGTTGCTGGGACTTTAAAAATAAAAAGGAAATGTGCCTAGTGCCTTTTGATGGTTGACCTGGATGGGGATGGATGTGGGG
>NW_008451266.1:0-564 GCF_000622305.1 Nannospalax galili
ATCTACGGGACCCAGAGGTCAGTGACCCAGGTGGACTGACAGCTAGAAATGGGAAGGGGTGTCCTCAAAGGCGGCCGTCCCCTGCATCCCTCTTCTGCTGAATCCTGAGATGCCAGCAAGCCTGAGGCCAGGCAGGTCTCACATCCCTTGATTCTCTGACCATCTGCGTGACCACAGGAGGGGTCACGTGCCCTGGGATGTCATTACTTTATGCTGTGCATAGTAACTACCTGGGCTCCTCTCCTTAGTGGCCTAGGTCTCAGGGGTCCAAGATCACCCCATCCAGCTAGCACCGCCTACCCTGGGTAGTCAGGGCATGGAGATTGTCATTCCCAAGCCAGAACTCCCCCAGCTGACTGCCGAAGCCCTTCTTGTATGCCGCCCAGTCCTGAAAGAAGTCCACAGAGCCATCGAGCCTCCTCTGGAAGACCTGGCACAGAGAGGGGTACACAGGTGTCAAGAAGACAGGCCCAGGGCTTGGGGACCAAGCCTCAAAGAACAGCAGGTGTCCATGGCCCACAAAACACCAGGGACCAGTGTCCCAAGCATGATGTTGTAGATCCC
>NW_008451267.1:0-564 GCF_000622305.1 Nannospalax galili
AGAGGGTGGGCGGATGGCAGGACAGACTGTTTCTGTTTCCACGAGTTAGCTTCTCCTCCAGACACTGGGGACATCAGCCCTGCCACACCAGGCAGAAGAATGCTCTAGTTGTCTGCAGAGGACTCAGGGCAAGTGTCCCTGGGCAGGCAAAGCCCATCCTCGGGCCACGTGGCAGAACCCTCAGCGGCCGCTAGAGGTCGCCAGCAACGGCTAGTTAAAGGCAAGAAACCAAGGGCAGGCGAGGACAGGTGCAGGCGGGCAGAGGGCCAGTGGGGCCAGGCACTGCTTAGGGAGGGACTTCCCCGGCCAACGAGGCTCCCTTAGGGCATATTTTCTTGTTTGGATGAAAGTACAGTGCACGTACTTGAAAGTACCAGAAGAGATTTTGTTAGCGTTTCAGTTTTCTGCTGCTCCCGGCTGCCTAGGGGCGTGGGCAGCAATTGCATAGGACAGTCCTCATCAGTTGACCAGGAGAGAAAGTCGGCCCACGTTGAGCTGAGAATCCTTGAAAAAGAGTTGGTTGAGGGATCTTCATCAGACAACTGTAATGTGATCCCTTGTCAC
>NW_008451268.1:0-564 GCF_000622305.1 Nannospalax galili
CCCCCCCCCACCTGCCTGTGCGTTGGGTTTTGGTTCTTTCATTGGGCTTCATTATGTCACTGACATTGGTATTTCATGGGTCAATCTACCAGAGAAGTAATCATTATTGCTACAAGTATTTGATGTTCTTATATGAAGACAATAAAATAACATGACAATGAGGGAAAGCTGCATCATGGGAGAATCCGTTAAATTCATGTCATTGAAAGAGGGTTCAGAGACAACATTGGAAAGAACATGAAACAAAGGATCTTATAAGAATTTCTTGGTTATTATGACCCTCAAAACCCTCTGTTGTTGAGGGTACCATCATACAGTGATTTCCAGCTTTTGTGTGAACCAGAGAGCTCTGCAAGGACAAACAGATTTCTGCCCACTGCCCAATAAATTTAGCAGGGCTGAGCAGAGCTGGTAGAAAGGAGGAATTTGCACATTACCAAATTGCTAGATAGGGTCATGTCACCCATGTTGCATGCCCTTTGAGAAAGTGGCCACGGTACAGGGGTGCTACTGCACCTTTAGGTGTGTGCAGTGAGGTCTGTGGTTGGAGACTTATCAGCTCAA
>NW_008451269.1:0-564 GCF_000622305.1 Nannospalax galili
TTTTTTAAATGATAATAAAAGGCTGCCTAAAAGTTGCTTGCCTGGGGACCTGAGTTCAATTGCTGGAACCCAAATAAAGGTGGAAGAGAGAACCTACTCCACAAATTTGTCCTCTGACCTCCATATACACACCCTGGCACATGCACCCATATACATACAACATGTCCATACACATAATATATATAAATTAAAACTTAAAAATAAGTAAGGTATGTGAAACTATAAAACAGAAAGGAGAAAACATAAAGGAAACCTCCATGACATTGGTTTGAGCAATGACTTTCTTAAAAATTGATGCTAAATGCCCAAGGTGCTAATATAACTGTTCATTGGGCTTCCAACCCAAGCCCCTTCATTCGGCTAACCCTAAAGGTTTCACTGAGCTAATTGGCAGGGGCCTCTAGGTGCCAGCCCTCAGCGGCTGTAAATCAGCCCAGCAAAGAACTCTCAGCTTGATGCTTTTCAGAGCCTGCCCTTCTGACATTTGGAGTCCTTCCTTCCTGTCTTGCTCCATGGCAGAATAAAAGAAGGAAAGGAAAAGCAAAGAAAGTTAGATTTTGGGGG
>NW_008451270.1:0-564 GCF_000622305.1 Nannospalax galili
TTAGGGTTAGGACTGGGTTCACAGTTAGGGTTAGAGCTAAGTTTATGTTTTTGTTTAGTGTTAGGTATAGGGTTAGGTTTAGGTTTAGGGCAAAGGCTACACTTATGGTAAAGGTTAGTGTTAGAGGTAGGGTTAGGCTCAGGGTGAGGGTTAGGGTAAGGGTTATGGTTAGTGCTAGGATTAGGGTTAGGATTATAGGTATGGTTAGGCTAATGTTTAGGGTTAAGGTGAGGGTGGTGTTATGGTTAACACTAGTGCTAGGTTTAGGGTTAAGATTAGGGTTAGTGTTAGGTCTGGGGTTGGGTTTAGGGCTAGGGCTAGGATTATGTTTAGGCTTAGGGTTTTGTTTAGGGTTAGGATTGGAGTTAGCTTTAGGGTTAGGGTTGTGTTTAGGGTTAGGGTTAGGTTTTGGTTAGGGTTAAGATTAGGTCTAGGGTTAGGTTTAATATTAACATAAGGATTAGGGCTAGGGTCAGGTTAGGTTTAGGTCTATGGGTAGATTTAAAGTTAAGGTTAGGGTTAAAGCTAGGGTTATGGTTAGGGCTAAGGTTGTATTTAGGGTTA
>NW_008451271.1:0-564 GCF_000622305.1 Nannospalax galili
TCCTGGGACAGGTCTCTCTGATTCTCTAGCTGGTAAACACTTACAGCCTGCCCATCACCTCCTCCAGGATGCCTTCTGTGGCTCTCTCAGGCTATCTTCAGTGCCTTGCTCCAAGTTCCTTTGGCTCTGCTGAACTCAGTACTCTCAGATCCCATAGTTTCTTAATACTCACTTGCCTGGCTCCCACCAGTTCGTGGATCTCTGAAGTATGATATGCTGTGGCTGGTTCTCCTAGGTACTAAAGAACCGGATCCACTCATTCCGGGCCTATGGCATTGCAGTACGGGGACGTGTCAAGGCCCTAGTACAAGAGAACATCATCTTCCAGGGCAAGACCAACAAGACCATCTTCCAGCAGATCACTAACAACCGAGAGTGCATCATGCAGAACAACAAGTTTCTGGTCTTCAAGAAAAAGTGAGTGGGCTAGAGAGAGGGTCTTCTAGTTTGCCTTCAATTGCTGTGACAAAAACATTCTGACAATACCAACTTGGGGAGGAAAGGGTTTATTTGGCTGACATCTCCCAGGTCGCAGTTCATCACTGAGGGAGCCCAAGGTAGGAA
>NW_008451272.1:0-564 GCF_000622305.1 Nannospalax galili
GGGCCTTGCTACAGGTGGGTGGGGCCTGTGTAACTTTGAAGACCACCCTTGGCCTCCAGGCCTTCCTTGCTCTCTGCTTCCTGTTCATCTCCTTGCCAGGCTCCCACCACCACAGCGTTCCACACAGGTGTGTGGGGCAAGCCTCCAAGGCCTGAGTACTAAACAGTCCATGAACACAATGGATTGTTACACCCTCATGCTGTTCCCTCAGATACAAGGGTGACACTTCCACAAGCAAATCAGACCTCAACGTATAACAAGGCAACAGTTAGTGATACTGACAAGGCCCCAAATGTCTTTCCTAGTTCCTTTGTGTCTGCAACAAACAAAAAGGAAGGTGCCCCTAGGAAATTCACCCTTTTGTTTGCACAGAGATGCATGAAAATATAAAATATGATAACTTTTGCAATGTTTCATTTAATGTAGAGGAGAGAGAGAGACTTCGAGTTCATGAATACTAACTGAACCTGTGTTTGAGGTTATTCTGAGAGCACTCAGGTTATTAGGTACCTTAATAGAAGGAAATACAAAAAACAGGGGTCAGAGGTGAGAAATGACTTAGAA
>NW_008451273.1:0-564 GCF_000622305.1 Nannospalax galili
AAAAAACCCCATGATGAATGAAAGAAGCAATCAAACCCAGGCAGTGCAAAGGCAGGTGGAGGGTCAAGAGTGCTCCTTCTAAAGCTTGCAAGATAAACAGGTTGACTTGGAGCATATCTAAGGACCAGCTGAGAGATAAAAAGGAAAGAAAAGTGAAAGGCCTTCTCAAGTTAAAAGAAAACCAAACATAAAAGAATTGTTTGAGCAAACAGATTTGTGTTGGTTGGAGCTGGAATACAAACTGGTTTGGCAGGTTCTGTCTCCCAGCAAACTCTTAAAAGACTGATCCCATATCCTGGTAGTATCCCAGGAGGAGCTCTCCTAAATCCCCTTCTGTGTCCTTGCATAAATTGGGCACAGGAAAGGGCTCTCTGTGAGATCTGGGCCACTCTGGTCTCCATCATTCCAGGCCAGCTGGGGGCCACAGGGAGACCTGTCTCAAAAAGACCAATAATAATAATGATAATAAAAAATAAATAAATTGGAGGACTGGTGAGATGCCTCAGCAGTTAAGAGTACTGGTTGCTCTTCCTGAGGACCCATGTTCAGTTCCCAGCACCCACA
>NW_008451274.1:0-564 GCF_000622305.1 Nannospalax galili
ACACAGACTCAGTGTGATGGTCTGGTCCAAGAGTAAATCACCAAACTCCAAGGTTAGGAACCCCTTGTGATAATCCTTCCAGATTTAGAGCTGCTTAAAACCTGGCAGTCAGGAGAACAGGATGCTACAGAAAGCATTCTGCCCTATCTTAAGTTTGGGAAATTACCTATTAGTGTCATCAGCACCCTTAGCAAACCTGTTACACAGTTGTGATGTTGAAGAGGAGAGCCATCTCTGAAGAGTCTGGGACCTCACGTTCAACATTTTATTGTGCTTACAAGTTGCAAAGCAGCTGCCCCTTCCTCTGAACATTCTAACAGACTGATGAACTGATAGAACTTCAATGATTGTGGAGAGGCTTGTTCCAGATCCTAATTACAATTTATCTTGGACCCTTTAGTAGCCATTCCTTGCCCATCTCTGCGTCTGATCTAGCATCCTTGTGACTAACAGATACCACCTTTGAAACATATTACCTTGACACCTTAACAGGATACTCTCTTTCACCAAACAAAAGGTATTATCAGATAGTACCTAAGGACTACAACAGAGATTTCCCCCCCC
>NW_008451275.1:0-564 GCF_000622305.1 Nannospalax galili
ACACACACACATACACACACAGAGACTGATAAAATACTTGGCTGTCCCCACTTTTCTCTGTATTGAATACGTCAGCTTTTTTCAGCCTAACTTTCATAAGGAGACTGAAGCTATAGGAATTTCCCAGAATTTTAGACTTAGCCCTGAAAATCCACCAAAGAAAATTACTACTGTATTTCGTACATAGGTTGTCTTCAACCAGACTTGATCTGAGGCATCTATTAAGAGAAATTTTAAGAAAGAGCTAAAACAAACAAACAAAAAAATCCAGTACTTTGCAGGTAGCAATCGATTCATTTATGTGAGTGGCCATTTTTAATGGGTACCCTGATAGTTTTAGCTACACTTCCCTCACTGTAAGAAAATACCTAAAGATAATCAACTTAGAAAGAAGAAAAGTGGACTGGGGATCTGAGTAAGTACCAGGGTGCTTACGTTGCACACCCAAGGTCCTGGGCTCCGTCCCAGCTCTAGAAATGAAAACAGGACGAACATGTTCTGGCTCATAGTTCTAAAGGGTTCAGTCCAGGACAGCTGAACTGTTCTGTTCTGGGCCTATGGCAA
>NW_008451276.1:0-564 GCF_000622305.1 Nannospalax galili
GCAATACACTCATACACATAAAATAAAAATAATAAAATATTTTTTAGAAAAGTTTCAGCAGCAACGAGTATTTATTATTTTGAGTGAAATGTACATTAAACTTTTGTATAAAAATCATCAAAAGTGCGATATTGGGTTATTTCAGTAGGAATTTAACCCCTGTATCATTTATTACCTATCCCTTTCTATTTTATTTCTGACACATTGTTACAATCACATAAGGCTATATCCATTGTTAAAATATAAAAAATATTAGTCTATTCTTCAAGATAAAGTACCACCCGTCATGAGTTACTGAAAGTGAAATATAAAAAAGGAGACCAGAGAATCAACTTTTTGAAAAAATATAACAGAATTTCATAGCTGTATGGGAATGCAAGCCAGTGTAGACCTTTGTTTAGCAGAACAGCTTTTCTAATAAGACTTAGAGTGCGGGTTCTTTCTTTTGGAACCAGGTGCCTGGTGCACCAGAACTACCTTGTTATCTTCTCCTAATTCCATGGCTAGTTTCCAAGATGAGCCAAATGTTATCTCACACTGTACACTGCCCATGCCCCGCCAAAT
>NW_008451277.1:0-564 GCF_000622305.1 Nannospalax galili
TATACTATTCCAAATCTGAGCAGTCCTACTTCTCAATTCATATCCTTTAGTTGCAAGACATTTTTGGTTTTAACCACATCTTTCTCCCAAATGGCCCTTAATCCTGTGTGGCAAGCATGAATCCAGAATTAGGATCTGATGAATTAGGTCTGAACACTGGGTCTGCAAGAGTGTGTGGCACAGGGGCTAGCATGGAAGTAGGACTAGGAAGGTCACCCTGCATCTGCAGGTGCAGGTTTGGGGCTTTCTGGTGGGGCCCTGAGCCAGCACATTCGCAAGCCTAAAACAAGGACCAGGTTAGTGGTGATGGTGGTCTGGAGTCTTGGCTTGAGGGCAGTGCCCTCATCCACACTCTGAGGAGTGCTTTAGTATTTAGTCTAAGTGAACGCTTTGGCATATTGAGAGTTTAATCTGGATTCAGTCTGTGAGACTGACCTCGTCCTGGCACAGGTCTAGTGTCCCTATCTGTTGGGTACGTATACATCCTGGGTAAACAGAATCTGCCATATTGCATATCATGCTTGGAGAAGCTCATTGTGACAGTTGTATGGAGTCTGAGGCCTT
>NW_008451278.1:0-564 GCF_000622305.1 Nannospalax galili
ACACACACACACACACGTATGCACACTTCAAACAATTATTTGTTCTCTCACATCTGAGGGTCAGGAATCAGGAATAGTTTAGCTGGGAGGCACTGGGTCATGGTCTCTCATGATGTTGTAGTAAAAGCATTGGCCTGGGTTTGGCAGTAGAGTTCAGTGGTATAGCACAGGCTTTGCTTGCTTGTGTGAGGCCTTGGGTTCAATCTCCACTGTGTCCTCTAGAAGTTGTCAGGACAACAGTCATCTGAAGGTTAATCCACTCCAACCAGCAGGCTAGTTCAGGTTGACAGGAAAACTCAATTATTCTTCACACAGCCTCTCTGCAGGGCCGCTTGAGATTCCTCATGATATGGTGGGGGATTTTCACAGAACAAGTAGCCAGAAGAGAAGTCAAGGGAGAAGTCACACTGTCTCTAAGAGCCTAGCCTCAGAATCTACCCAGCACCATTTGCCAGTTAAAATTCAAGCGAGAAGACATTTTATTCTCCATTTCTCTTGAGTGTTCAAGAAGTTGTGGAAGCATTTTATTTATTTATTTTTTAATATTTATTTATTTTTATTTTA
>NW_008451279.1:0-564 GCF_000622305.1 Nannospalax galili
TCAGCCTCCTGACATTCAGTCTGATTGCCAACCAGCATTGCAGTCTCAGGGAAGAGGACACACTCGGACAGCAGAGTGCCGGCTTCATTTGCATTACTTTCCACTTGAACATGTGTTTCATTAAAAAAGGTGGGCAGCTGGCCTCAGCTTTACGGGAGGTGTCAGGACAGCCCTTTGATAATCTTATGGCATAAGGTATTTCTTACTGTCACCTAGGTATAGGGCAGGGTAAAGCCAAGAGAAGTTGTTTATAAGTCTTCTTCAATGAAAAGATTTCCTCCTTCCTCCCTGACAATGTATTCTTCTTCAAATTGAGTATCTCAAATTACAGGCTGTGGATTTATTGATTTAATTTTCTTCAGTGCTTACAATAACATGAAATATGTTCTCTGTAAAGAGCAGAGCTCCAGAATCAGTTACATCTTTATAAATTGTATAAATACATTAAACTTGCTTTTAGCAAGTTAAAAACGCTCAACGAGTAACAAGTGCAGTCATGCACATGCTCATTTCCCTCTGAATGCTTTCCCTCCCAGACATGACGGGTGTCTATATATTCAGAGG
>NW_008451280.1:0-564 GCF_000622305.1 Nannospalax galili
TGCATCCTTGGTAGTCCTCCCATGCTCCTGGCACCGTGAATATCCTGGGGTTTCCGCTTCAACCAAAGCTGCACCTTCCCCAGTGGCCCCTCCTGGCCTTTCATTGTGCCAAGCTGTGGCTTCTCTCAGTGATGCCTTCAACACTGGAGTCGCCACTGCAACTGAGGCTGCACCTTCACAAACGGCCTCTCTTATCTCTCTTTCGGTCCTGCCACACAGTGTCAAGTCTCATCTGTTCTCCATGACCCCTTCAGTTCTGCAGCTTTCATGCTGCCAAAACCAGTACTTTTACATACTACCAAGTTTGACTTCCAGGTTGAGATGCAGCCTTGGTCCCCTTAGGACCACAGCTTCTTTCTGCTGACCCTGAGGAACGATTCACTTTAATGATGCTGATCTCATTAATCAGAGCTGATTTTTCAGTCCCAGCTAACCAGCATCTATTGTCTCAGTAAAACAAAGGTTTCATTTCAGTGGTACTAAGCTCTTGTTCATCACAGCATTTCTCAGCCCCAGCTGACCAGCTGACTGGAAACCACATAGTCTTTTTTTTTTTTTTTTTTT
>NW_008451281.1:0-564 GCF_000622305.1 Nannospalax galili
GGCCTGGATGATGAAGGCTGAAAAGACTTTCCACTCTGCCGCCGTGACTTGGCACGCCTGTTCTGGAACCACACCTGGAAGACAGGAGGAAAAAATTGCCAAATTGCTTTGAAGTTTTGTTCTTAGTTTGAGTTTTTGTTGAGATAGCATCTCTAGCCCAGGTTGATCTCAAACTCACTATGTAGCTGAAGATGATCTTGACCTTGAACTTCAGATCACTTTTCCTCCATCTCTCCAGGGCTGGGATTACAGGCATGTTCCACCACAACTGTTTTGTGTGGTGCTGGGGATTGAACCCAGGACTTCACGCATGCTAGACAAGCACTCTACAAGCTGAGTATACCCCCAGCCTGGGTTGAATTCTTATGTTATACTTTGTTCACAATTAACAACTTCTAGTTATTATTACTAGTAATGGTTCCCTGCTCCAGAGCCTGTGGCTTACTGAAGGCACTTTAACTGATGGTTTGACATTCAGAGCACCAGACTGTCCCTGCTATTCCCAGATGCAAAATTGGAATAGTGCCTGGTTCTAAATACACCTTTTTTTTTTTTTTTTTTTTT